>NC_060979.1:2679986-2689986 GCF_910589235.1 Vespa crabro
ACAGATATAGCCGATGATTATAAAATCGTAAAAAGAAAGAAGAAAATAAAAAGGAAAGAGAGGGAAAGAAAAACGAAAAAAAAAAAAAGAAAACAAAAACAAAACACAAATGACGTCTTTTAACTCACATATGCATAAATGTACGTATATTAAAAAAAAAGAAAAAAAAAAAAGAACCATAAAAGGAAGGGAAAAAAAATCGAAGAGAGTGCGATACAAAAAGAGAGAGAGATAGTGTGTATGTGTTGTGTGTGTTGTGTGTGTGCATGTGCGTGTGTGTAAGAGAGAGAAAGAGAAAGATACGATTCAAAAAAAAAAAAAGAAAAAAAAAAAAGAGGAAAAAAAAATGAATAATAATAATAATAAATGTGTAAGATTATAATAATATTCCGATTGGCACCCACCACAACACGTAACACGATGATACGAAGAGACGAAACGAAACGAAACGAAACGAAGAGAGCCGACGACGTGGAGCGCGCTTAAGCGCGAGCCAGTACCGAGGTTAGAATAGTCGTCTTGCCGATATTCTCTCGAACGCGACGCGCGTCGCGTCCGTGTCACACGTCTAGTTCACCTTTTATTCGTTAGTGGCGCTGTCAACCGACAACGCCAACTTCCTTCGTTACACTCCCACTTTATCGCTTTACCGTCTCACTCACTCTCACTCTCTCTCTCTCTCTCTTTCTCTCTCTCTCTCTCTCACTTACTCTTTCATTCTCTCACTTACTCTCTCTCTCTCTCTCTCTCTCTCTGTCTCTCTCTCTCTCTCTCACTCCCACTCTTTACGCTAACACGTTATTGGTCGAATCGCGTGTACTCCTTACTCCCCACTTATTTCGTTCAGGTACGTCCTCGTACATTACAGTACCCTACGCCACTTATTTTCATGCTTTGCTTTTCGTTTGTTCGTTTCCCTTTTCTTTTTTTTTTCATAAAATTTTTAACGAATTTTTCTCTTTTTTTTCTCTCTTTTTTTTTTTTTTTTTTTTTTTAAAGGAATAATTATAACCACAGCAATTACGCGTAAATCGCGTTTTATTTCATCGACCACGGCTACGTCGTTACACTTTTTTGATGTCCTATATCGTTTGCCTTTTTCTTTTTTTTTTTTTTTTCCCATAAGATTTTACAAATGTTTTCGTAAAAAAAAGAAAAAAAAGAAGAAACAAAAAAAACGTGCAAGTACGTCGTGTTGTGCTTTTTAATGTCCGTTAACGTTTATGTCATTTTTTATTTTTCTTTATTTTCTTATTTTTATTTTTTTCTTTTTTTTTATTTTTTGTAAGACCACAAAAATTTTCTACAAAAAAAGAAGACTTTCCAAAAGAAAAAAGGTTAGTACGTAAGTACTTGCACGTTACTTTCGATTAATTCATTCAGATATGACGTTACGATCTTTGAAATCCTACACTGTTTTTATTTTATTTTTTTTTTCTTTCTTTCTTTCTTTCCTTTTTATCACAACTGCTGTGAAATTTAAGAAATGTTTAATACTAAGATCATTTTCACACGATTCAGGTAAGGCGATATCATTTCCTGTGCCCCGTATCGTTTATATTTCCTATGTTACATAACGAAATTTAATAAAATTTTGCTAAAAATATAAAATGTTTTATTATTATTATTATTATTATTTTTTTTTTATTATTATTATTACGATTATTATTATTATTAATATCGTTAAGACAATTGAAATTTGAGATTGAGGTTAACTGATTGAGATTTGATTGATAAAAAAAAAAAATATATATATATATATATATATATATATATATATCGATCTAATGTTTCAATCTTTTACGAACGAATTAATCATAATCGATGTGAAAAAATTTTATCCTAAAAATAATCACGAATAAGGAAGTACCATATCGATTTAACCTAACCTAAAAGAAAATCATTAAAACAAATTAATTCTCTTTTTTTTATCATTCCGAGGAATTGGATGAACGAGTGAAATAAATAAGAAAAAAAAGAAACAAAAAAAAAAAAAGAAGAAAAAAAAGAAAAGAAGTTATCGATTGCCACTTTTCTTTTCTTTCTTTCATTTTTCCTTTTCTTTCTCTCTCTCTCTCTCTCTCTCCTTTCATTATACAGCCGTCAAGGATGCAAGCGATCAGAAAATTGGAAAGCTGGGTGTCTATGGTACTCTTAAAGGGCGGTGCGCGCGCGCGCGTTCTTCCGGATAATCGAAAGCGTTCGTCGATGATTATTATAGACAATAGGTTCAGAAAGCGTAACGAGAACTGTGCGTGAATACTCTCTGTGTGCTAATCTACGTATATGTCGTATTCATATATATATATATGTGTGTGTGTGTGTTTACGCGTACATGTACGTATTTTTATATATACGTATATGTGTGTGTGTGTGTTGCGTGTGCTCTTCAAGAGGGGAGAGAACATATGTTAGAGGTATAAAAGTGAATCGTAGGGTCGTAGAGCGTGTGAGAGTTCCAACGACGGAAGCGTCGGGAAGATCGATACTATGAGAGGAGAGGAGGCTCGACCTTTTATTAAAATCGATGTATTTCCTATCTTCATTCGATTATACTCGATATAAAAAATTAAGTTTCTCTTGAGAAAAGAAAAAAAAAAAGAAAAAGAAAAAAGAAAAGAAAGAGAAAAAGAAAGATTTGCCATTGAAAAAAAAAAGGAAAAAGAAATGGTTACTTATAAAAAAAAAAAAATTGGCTACTATAAAAAGAATGGCTTTTATTAAGAAAAAAAAAAGAGAGAAAAATGGCGATCAAAATGGCGATCAAAATGGCGATCAAAAAGGCGATCAAAATGGCGATCAAAATGGCGATCAAAATGGCGATCAAAATGGCGATCAAAATGGTCGATTTCGATCGGGCGAACCTTACTTCCTGACGTGTATAGTTATTTAATTAAGTCTAAAAAAAAAAAAAAGGAAATAAAAGAAAAAAAAAGTTTCTTTCATTCATTAAAAGTTTTCTAAGAAGAGTTTACATGGATACTCTCGTTAAATTTCCGTTAATTCGTTCAGGTACGGCGATACGATCTCTGGGACCCTGCACTATTCTTTTTTTCTTTTTCGTTAAAAACGTTACAACCGCCAGGAATAAAAAAAAAAAAAAAAAAAAAAAAGAAGCAAGATTGCGAAGCATGGAGTACGAGTGGTCACGAGAAAATAAATAAATAAATAAATATAAGCAAGAGAGAAAGACAGAAGTACAGCGCCTGGTTCGTGGAAAAGTGCTGGCTAATTACAAAAAACTGGGAGATCATTAAAAAGGAAAGGGTTCTTATAAAATGTATCCTGGTATAATTTTCTCTAACGTACCAAACCGACGAACCACCAGAACTAGGAACGACCACTCTTTCCTCGACACCAACTCACCCCCTTCCCGTCAACCCTCTTCCCTATTTCAGTCAAACTACCTCCCAACCCCTTGTCCAACCTCGAAAACTTTTTTGTCCTCGATTTTACGCTTTCGTCCGCTTCTCTTCACGTTTAATTCCATTTTAACCGATTGTCCCACAGTAAGAATTACTTAGATACGATGTTCTACGTATATATGTAGTTTTTTTTTACGACGCAGCCATTTTTTCTATTTATTTGTCCTTGTCCTTTTATTTTACCTCTCCTTTTCCTAAAATATATAACGAAAAAGATTCGACGTAATTTACGTAATTTATATACGTGAGGATAGGAGATGGGTGGAAGGGTGGGAGAGGGTGATGGCGGAGGAAGGGCAGGGACAGAGTAGAGGGGGAAATGATAATATATTTTGTAACGTTTCTGGACATATTGAGAAAAATATTTTTCTCTTTTTTTTTTTTGCTTATTTCTCGGCGTTTCTACAGTTTTAAAATGAGATTTTTGAACTGGAATAATGGCAAAAACTTTAGAATTTGGAAATATTTGTCAAAAATTAAATTCAATAGATTAAAATCAAATTATTTGTTCTCTTTCTTTTATTTTTTTATTTTCTAAATTGAATTAAATTAAGTTAAAAAAAAAAAAAAAAAAAAAAAAAAAAAAAAAAAGAAAAAGAAGAAAGAAGAAGCAAAACCGAAGAAAATAATAATAAAACCCAGCGTTGGGTCAATTGAACCTTTCGGCGTTATTCCTCCTTTTGTATCCTGTGCTCGTCAGTTATTGTTCAGTAGAAGAAATAATTCAAATGAGCTCGATATCACGTAAGGGGAGAATTTTTCAATGCGGAATAAAGAGTAAAAGGGGGTGGGAGGAGTGGGTGGTTACAAAAAAAAAGAAGAGAATTAAAAAAAAAAAAAGGAAGAAGAAGAAGAAGAAGAAGAAGAAGAAGAACAAAAAATAAAATAGAATAAAAATAAAAGAGGAAAGGGGAAGGGGTAAAAAAAAGTGGAAGGCAAACAAAAGGGAGAAAGTTTTTTAGGGAAGTACAATTTCCATGAGAGTAATTTTGCGTACTGGACGAGACAGGCACAGTGAGAAAGAGAAGAGAAGGGAAGGGGGATGATGGAGGGATGGGAAGAGGGTGAAAGGGAAAATGGGAGAGGAAGAGGGAGAGATGAGTCCGGTCAACGAGAGCACATGAGCTTATTTATTAAACGCTCACCAGCATGCGCCTCTTTAAATCATGTGCATTCCCTCGAGCCACCCACGCCTCTCTAATATTTATTAATCTCGTTCGTACGCTGACCGTTCTTGAACAGAAAAGTACGATCATCCCCCTCCCCACTACAGCTTCTTTTTATCCCCACTCCTCTGTTTCCGTTTTGACACTTATTATTATTATTATTTTTATTATTATTATTTTTTTCTTTTTCTTTCTTTGATATTGAGATTAACTGGAAATTAAATTAAATTAAAAAAACAAAAATAATAATAATAATAATAATAATAATAATAATAATTCTAAACATTTATTAAAAATAATTGTAGATATGAGGAAACGTTTGTTTTTAATTAGTATTAAAATTATATATATATATATATATATATATATATATATATATATATATATATATATATATATATATATATATATATATAAAGAAAAAGTAATAATAATCTATTGAATATTATTTATTCTTTTTAATATTGAAATTAATTAGAAAAAAGAATTATTAAGCAAGAACGTAATTAGAAATAAAATCGACATTATTGCTTTAATATTTTATCAAATTATATTTAAAAATAATTAAAAGAAAATATAATAAAAACGTATAAATATTTTTCTTCCTTTTTTTTCTTTTATTTTATTCAATATTTAATTAATAATAATAAATAAATTTTTAATTATAATATCATTCATAAAATTCAGAAAAAAATATTTTTATTTTGTTCAACGTTAAGAGTAGTTTTTGAAATCACTGAAACCTCTCTCTCTCTCTCTCTCTCTCTCTCTCTCTCTCTTTTCCCTCTTGTTTAGTAAGAGAGAGAGAGAGAGAGAGAGAGAGAGAGAGAGAGAAAGAGAAAGAGACAGACGGATGGCTGTACTTTAGGGATGCGCGCACGTGAGACACGACGGGGTGAGAGTATTAAGGGTGGGTGATAGTAATTTCACACATGACGTAACAACGTACTACCCTTCGTGCCACCAGTTTTCTACCGGAAGCGAGTCAACCCTTCGTCCTATACTCAAGTCTACGGCCAATGTAACCCCCTCCAAGAAATTTTATTTTCTCTTATTTATATACATGTTCATATATTCAAGTTCATATGTTCATATTAATCTATTCGTGTTCGTGCGTTCATGTCAATGTCTTTCTTCCATCTATTAATGTTCATTAGGAACATGTTCATTTCTTCGTGCACATTAAGAACATGTTCACAAAGATCATATTCATTCAAAAACATGTTCGTGTGTTCACGTTCACGAAAATCATATTTATGAAAAACATGTTCGTGTGTTCATGTTCATAAAGAACATGTACGAGTGTTCGTTTTCGTGAAGAACATGTTCGTATTTATGAAGAACATGTTCACGTTTATGAAAAACATGTTCATGTGTTCATGTCTATATATTCATATTTTATCAATCTCCACAATCTCATACGGCAGAGTTAGATCGTTCACATCGGTGTTACATATCATTGACATATTGCATAGGGTGTTACATGTTACATGAACATAAAACATTAAGGATACCTCCAATAAAATATTTATTATCACTATTCTCATTTCTTTATCCATCTCTTTTCCTCTTTCCCTCTTTTACTCATTCTTCCTCTTCTTTTTCCTGCAAACCAGTTAGTTGGTCAATGCTTTCGAAGCCTCTAGGCACTGTTAAAAGATTCAAATAGGTATCCACCGACATCCCAACGAATTTCTTCTCTATCTATCTCTTTCTCCAACCTTTAACCCTCTATTCTCATTCCCTTTAACACCACCCCCCCCTAACCCCACCATCACCATTACCACTCGTCCCCCGAAGATATTTAATATTCCTCCTCTTCTCCTCACACTCAACTATCTCATCCCTCATCATCATCATCATCATCATCATCATCATCCTCCTCCTCCTCCTCTTCCTCCTCCTCCTCTAACCCTTCCCCCTCCTCCTCTCTAACCCTTCCCCTTCTTTCGTACCTCTTGGTAAAACCTCTGAACGGCCTTGAAAAACGAAAGAAAAAGATTTTGATGAGGGAGGAGGTGGAGGGGATGGGGAAAAAGGGAGAGGGGATAGGAAGGGATGGGGACAGGAACACGAAGTGTAGATTTCCTAGAAATGTTAGCTAATTAAATATTAAAATTTCATTCGCTTTTGGATGGAAAATGATATCAAATGTTCTACTTCTCCAAATCCCCCCCTCCCCCTCTATCTACATGACCTCATCTCATCTGAATCCATCTCATCCAATCCTCCCACAATCCATTCCTTTCTCATCCCCTTATTATCCATCTATGGTTACTCTACTTTTCATCGTCCCTCATCGGTGTCCGGGAGAGGGATGGTGGTTGGTACGAGGGGATGAAATATCCATCCGGTAAGATGCTTCCTTTTCGTGATCTAACTGAATGACGATTTTGATTTAAAAAAAAAAAGAAAAAGAATTAAAATAAATGAAAATGAAAAAAATGAATCATTATTTTTCTTTATATTTGAAACATTATTTGTTTTGACGATTGATTATTGATTTATTACGAAATTTAACAAATTCCAAAAATACATGTGATCACGTAAATTGGATAAATCAAAAAAGAAAAAAAAGAAAAAAAAAAAAAAAAAAAAAGAAAAAAGAAAAACAGAAAACGTAATACTTATCGAAAAATCTCTTTTCTATTTTCTACACCGTTGTAGAAATTATAATTAAAATTCTACAAATAAAATCGTAATGTATTTAATTTTAATAAATTCATTAAATCTGAACGATCGAAGTGAATTAATTAACAAAAAATTTTACTCCCAATAAATATATTCTATTTGATAGAATTAATTAATCAATTAATAATAATTTACTTATAACCTGAAATAATGAGAAACGTATGATTAATCCCATTATTATCTATTATCTACAAGATTGATCTCATTTCTATAAATCTTTGAATCTATGGATCTATGGATCATTATCAATAAATGTATGAGAAAAAAATTGTATGTCACTTGATTGAGAAATTATCACGCATTATCTTACGTCAAAGAATATCATACATATAGCACATAAACACATACATATTTCCTCGCGCATACAATATATACACACACACACACACACACATATATATATATGACATAGAGATAGGGTGATAAAAGTCTAACGAGAGGCTTTTTTTTCTCCCTGAAAATCTCGGGCAGCCCCAAACGTTCGTAAAGTCTCTCTTATTTTCGATCTAGCCAAAGGGACGCGCGACGGCTATCGAATAATCCGAATAATGCGATTCTACAAGGGATGAATTGGGAAATCGGTGGTAGTATTGGGTCGAAGCCAATCTAATGTGCCTCGACGGCTGACAATGGCGGCGTGGCAATGATTTCCGATGAGCAGATCGACGAGAGAACGAAGAGGGTGGAGGGTGGATTTTGGGTGTTAGCTGAGAGACGAGAATAGGTAGACATAGGGGAGGAGGGTGGTTAGCGAGGGTTGAACGTGCGCAGTAAGAGAAAGAGAGATTGAAAGATGAATAGGTAAAGAGAGATATACACATACATATATATATATATATAAACATATATAAATATATATACAGGGTGGACTAAAAAGTTTTTAGTTGAGGAGATAATCAAAAGTTTCTAGATGATATTAAAAATTAATTACTACCGTTCAAAACATTAAAAAAAAAAAAAAATAAAGAAAGATACATAATATCAATTAATTAATTGATTAATACTTCGTGACCGAACATATTCTGTGTTATTAGTATGATCGTATATAGAAAAAAGAAAAGTAATAAATAAAAAGAAATTATAACGAACGATCTCGAAGAAGGGGGTTGGGGTTGAAATAATTATATCCTTTTCTAATCACTAGGGAATTATCTTGCGTGTAACGTATACCACATCGCCCTTTCAATCTCAATTCGATTAACATCTTCCACTTATATCTAGAAAATTTTTCATCAACTTATACATATATACATGTGTGAATAAGAATCTGAATATGTATGTATATGTATATAATATACATACATACATATATATATATATATACTAGATTGGAAACTATGAAACGGGCGTTTTTGTTTAGTTATTTATTTTCATTCAACGCCCATTTCATAGTTTCCAACCTAATATATTAGTATTAGGTTGAAAACTATGAAACGGGCGTTTTTGTTTAGTTATTTATTTTCATTCAACGCCCGTTTCATAATTTCCAATCTAATATATTCGGTATTTGCAGCTGGGCCGTTTAAGGATTGCAGCCAATTTTTCTCTCTTTTTACCTGATAATTTAACGAACGGCCATTCAACCCTCGTTTCGCTATCTCCAAACCACCCCCCACCCAACCACCCATCCCTTCGTCCTTCGTAAACTCGTATCTACCACTTCTTCTCTTTTCGACGCTGAGGGAATCGACCGTTGTAAAGTAAAAAAAAAAAAAAGAAAAAAAAATAGAAAAAAAAATAATAATAAAAAAAAGAGAGAAAAATAGAAAAGGAAGAGAGAGAGAGAGAGAGAGAGAGAGAGAATGATTGGATGAGAGGTCAGGTGAGTTATGGTCTTTTTGAAGATCGTGCAATTTTTTTTTTTTTACTGTCACTCGGTAATGTTCAGAAATCAAGGAAAGGTGAAAAATGTTCTGGTGTTTAATGTTTCTTTCCTATTAATTTTCATTTTTCTATCACTTCACCCCTTTCTATCATCCCTCCTCCTCACTCTAACATCGATTAATTTTAATAATACTGAAACTTGTCTCCGGGAGCTTTCTTTCTTTTCTTCTTCTTCTTCTCTAATCGTAAAATTATTTTATTGTCGAATAGATTGAAAAAAAAAAAAAAAAAGAAAAACCTCCTACGTGTGTAATTGTGTGAGAGGTTTATCGAGGGAAATAAAAATAAAAATAAAAAGAAAAAAGAAAAAAAAAAAAGAAAAAAAAAGAAATAATAAGGGAAATTCTTCTTTTCTTTTCGTTTTTCTTTTTTTCTTCTTCTTTTTTTTTTTCATCTTCTTTCTTCTTTCTTCTTCCTTAGCAATTCTTTTCTGGCCCTTTCGGTACACCTTTATCTTTGTTTGGCCGACACCTCAGTCCTCTGCCTGTTTGCTTCCCCAACGTTGCTCCCATTTTACCCCCTGTGTTACTATCTCTTCACCCTTATAACAGAATACGACCCTCTTTTTCCTCGGAATTTACTTTTCTCCAGTAACGAAGTTGACGTACAAAAAAAAAAAAGAAGAGGGAAAGAAAAAAAGAAAAGGAAAAAGAAGGAGAAAAAAAAGGCAAAAAAAAAAAAATAAAAAATTTAACGGAGGAATAGATAAGAGAGAGAGAGAGAGAGAGAGAGAGAGAGAGAGAAAGAGAGAATGAGAATAAAAAATTGTAATAATTTATATTAAGTATAATATTTTTTTTTAATTAAATAATTTAAATTAACAATAACAATAAT
>NC_060979.1:2694986-2699986 GCF_910589235.1 Vespa crabro
TGACAAGGAACCATCTGTATCGGACAACCTATCTATATCCTCCGACGTGAAATTAACATATTCACAGTCTAAATAATCTCTTATCAATATCTCCATCTATATTTGTTTATACATTTTAAAAAAAAGAAAAAAAACACAATGATTTGTAAACCTATTTAAAAAAATCACATCAACGATATATAAATGTTATAATTAAATTGATATTGTAAATTATTACCGTGCTTTGTTCGCAGGTCAATAAATCACGTGATCCATCGATCCAATCCCAATCAGGACCAGGATCAACAGCGAATAAAACTGGTAATATTTGACCAGTGTCAGGATCAACCAATGGTATACTAACACCTTCATTATTATCATCGCCAATGTCATTATGTCCATGTACGGTAACCAACGGTGAGAAATGTGCAGAATGATAAGCCAATAATAAAGGAGTTCTATGACAATTAGCAGATGATATTTCTAATGGTAAATATACACCTCCAAATGGTATTGGAGCCAATGCCACTCCTTCTGCATCTTTTAACATTGTTTCCGCGATTACTATTATAGGTCTTCTTAAAACATGTGCCAATGCCAATACGTGTACCTGAGTCAGATGATTTACAAGCTTTAAAAAAAAAACAAAACAAAAAAAAAAGAACAGAGAGAGAGAGAGAGAGAGAGAGAGAGATAAGAAATTATATTACTAAATATATAAATGTTATTATATTTTTTTACTTCTTCAAGACTTTGATAAGAAGTGGCCGTTTGATTCCTAATTATTGGTGATGCCATATCTACTATTGTTTGCCATTCTGATAACCATTCGGCTTCCGTATAAGACAAACCTGAGACAGCATTTAAACCCATCTGACGCCATTTCCATCTTCTATTATAAATTATAAAATATAATATTTTTATTAATATTTTTATTAACACATATACATACAATAAATACATGTATATATATTAGATTGGAAACTATGAATGGGGCGTTTAATGATAATAAATGATTAAACAAAAATGCCCGTTTCATAGTTTCCAACCTAACATATATATATATATATATATATATACATTTTTACATACCTAAAAAGAGCATGCCGATATTCTCCCTTGTTCAATGTATTATGCAAAGTTTCTCTCAATGTAAGTAATCGATCATGGAAACCCCACATACCAAGTGAAGCTGCATGAAGTAAACAATTGCCATCACCTGACGTTGCCAATGGCCATAGAACTCTGTTGGTACCATTTTTACTGGCGCACCACCAATTCAATCTACCTGCCGCTTCTAACGAGGACATACATCCACCTTCTATTAAATCCTTTTCCAAAAATTGACGGAACGAATCTATAAAAAAAAAAAAAAAAAAAAAAAAAAGTAAAAAAATAAAAAGGGATACAAAATGGGAATAAATTGATCGTAATGATAGAATTATGATTAATATTAATATTCAATACCTGGATATACCGATAAGTCAGGTAAAGAAAATGTAAATTCGGGCATATCCAATGATCCCAATGTCGCAAATTGGGAACGTGCATAGGAAACTATAGCGGCATTTTCTGTGGCTCTAGAAATTCCTCTTGCCAATTTTTTGCTACCTCCATTAACATTTTCCAATCCATTATTTGATGTTGTCTCTTTCTCCAAACCATCATACATGGATAAACCACCGCTCATAACACTTATTGTCTGAAATTTGAAAAATGGCAGAGAAAAAAAGAAAAAAGAAAAGAAAATGCAAAAAAAAAAAAAAAAAAAAGTTATACTCTCATTAACGTCAAACTTATTACATAATCGATTTACATCGGTCGAAATGATATTATAATCTTTTATAAGTTATACGATTATTTCAATTATTATCGTTTAAAATATAACAAAGATAAAATAAATTCACACGTAAAGCAAACTTGTTTTTTTCTTTTTCTTCTTTTTTTTTTTTTTTCAAAATGACATGACAATAAATATATTTCTAGTTCAGATGATTACAAATGTATCCACACACACACACACACACACACACACACACACACACATATATATACATATGTAAATATATGTATATATAAATTTATAAAAATAGGACAAGGTTTTGGTTGTCGGAATGCATTAATAAAAATCCAGTCATAAATGTGGTTACCATCACGTTCATCCACAAAATATATATATACGTGTATTACGTTGGCGTAACTTATTATTAAAACTAGTTATGAAAAAGGAAAACATAAATGCATTAGTAGATGACACATTCATATATATATATATAGATACATACATATATATATAAATATTTTTTGTAAGTAGTTTTAACGTCGTATATATAAATATATATGTCCAAGTTCGTAATATATATATATATATATATATATACGTAACAACGCATTTGAGTTTTCAAATTAAACCTTACTCTGTCTGCTATTTGTCTTTCTCTTTCTCTCTTTCTATCTCTCTCTTATACACACACACACACAGCAGACACACACACTTTCACGTATATTGAATTAGTGCAGCGAACCGTGATGGTTTCGACTTATTACGTAGCTTACGAACGGGCGTCCCTTAACCAAACTTTTTTCGACAATTTATTCATATTATTTTACTATGCTAATAATATCAATCGCGAGGGAAAAGAAAAATATTAATCGCGTATTTTTGAATAATGAACGTAGAGGAAAAAGGAGAGTGAGAGAGAGAGAGAGAGAAAGAGAGGAAAAGATAAAAATCAAGAAAAAAAAAAAAAAGGAAAGGTTAAGGAGAAAACAAAAGAAGGAGTGGAAAAAAAAAGATGGACGAATGGATGGATGGATGGATGGATAAACGAAGAAAATCGAGACGATTAAAATCGTACGTAAATATACCACTTCGATAGTTAAGCTTCGCGGCTACGTAGCCTACTGCACGAAATTCTGTGAAAATAGTCCTGATGTATACTGGCCGGTAATGGTGGGGAGGGATAGGCCAGGGACGTGGTGGGGAGTGAGAGAAGAGAGAAAAGAGAGGTGAATATATAAGAAGAAGGACCAACGGAAACAAGATATCGTCTGTTGGTCGCGTGCGGTAATTTTTAACTGGTCATGTGGTATATTTATCACGATAATGATACAATACATAAAATTTTATTTATCTCGATATCTAACGCGCACACCACACGCACATACACACACACACACACACATATATATATATATATATATATACATAAACTTTTATTTTACGAACGTATAAGTGTCGACGGAATTATTAATATAACCTATACAAAATAAAAAAAGAGAAATACAAAAGGAAATAAATAACAATAACCTTTAAATATATTTATATACGTACATATATATATATATATATATATATATATATGTATGTATGTATATAAATGAAAAATGAGCGTAAAAATGATTTCACTATAGATAAGCGTCCTCCGTGAGAAGATATGGAAATGAGATGAGAACGCTCGAATAAGACGCTTTAGCGTCCATCTTGATAATGAAGATGGCGTCCGCTCGGCACGCACCCTATAGCTATCTTGATAACAAAGATGTCACTCGATATAAATGTTCGACGGCCATCTTGATAATGTATAGATGGCGCTGTATATGTTAGACGATCATCTCGATAATAAAGATGGCGCTCGATACATCGATAGGCAACCATCTCGATAAGAAACAAACATGGCGCTTCGATACGTTCGTCGTCCATCTTGTATCGGGTTTCCCTTCTTATCTATATTTCTTTTCGTTCTATCTTGTGACAGGACACACGTATGAGAATATATAGAGAAATAGTTTTCTCTGTATTATGTATACGCGAATATCCATGTAAAGTCACCCTTTTGTTCACTCGTAGTGTGGTACTTTGTCCGTTGGGTTTCTCTTCGGTTAAAAAAGGAGAGAAGAAAAGTATTACTTACACTTAAGGATTTAACATAGAAATAAGAAGGGGAAAGAAAAGGAAGAAAAGAAAAAAAAAAAAAAAAAGCAAAGAAAAGAAATTGGATTAAGTGAAGTAATTCTCCCGCAAAATAGCAACAGGTATAAAGCATGCTGATGAGGATGAAAGAATATTCGTTATATTTAATTATATTGGTATGTATCAATCTATTCGATAAATTTGGCCACGTAACCGGCTCCCAGGTTTTACATATTCGTGGTATACCAGTTTCAAAAAGTACACTTTATAATCCCGAGCATGATTTCGAATGTCTCGATGGTAGCCTTTTAATACCGTTCAATTATGTCAATGATGATTATTGCGATTGCGGTGATGGTAGCGATGAACCCGGTACGTCTGCCTGTAGAAATGGTTCATTTTATTGTAAAAATTTTGGACACAAATCTATTTACGTACCATCTACATGGGTAAACGATGGTATTTGTGATTGTTGCGATGGTACCGATGAATATTCCTCTAATAAACAATGCGTTAATAATTGTCATGATCTTGGTAGAGAGGCTAGATTGGAGGCACAAAAAGCTGAAGAATTAAAGAAGGAGGGTAATAAAATACGAATGGAAATGATTGGTAAAGGTAAACAGATTAAAAGTGATACGCAGGTACATTTAATGAAATTATGGGTAGATTATGAGGAAGCTACTAGGAATAAAAAGGAAAAGGAGATATTAAAAAGTCAAGCCGAAGAGAGAGAAACATTAGCTTTGGAAAAATATAAACCGGTTGAGCCGGAACAAATTCACACCGAAGAAACTATTGAAAAAGAAGAGATTGTAAAGTCAGAAGCAATGGATTATTTTAAAATGTTAGATTCTGATGATAGTAATACGGTGACAATAGCTGAATTACAGACCAGAGTTACATTCGATAAGGATCATAATGGTGTTGTAACCGAAGAGGAAGCAATGTATTTTTTAAATAATCAAAAGGAAATATCTTTGAAAGAATTCATTGAAACAGCTTGGGGTAATATTAAACCATTTGTCATGCTTGAACAAGGTCAATCATTTTTATATCAACATTGTTATTATTTAAATAATCAAACCTTTTATTAATAATCTATTTA
>NC_060979.1:2704986-2719986 GCF_910589235.1 Vespa crabro
TTGCTCGTTAAAAGATTATCAAAAATCATTTTGTTATCCTCTTGTTTGGCGACCGGCGAAGTCGGAGGTGAAGTTGTAATCTGTTGTTTCTTCTTTGGATAAATAACTGGACTACGTTGATTATTACCATTGTCAGCCATACGTGTAACTATAGTAATCGCCAATAATTGATGTATATCTATATTCTCCTTGGTATCTGACGATTGACGCCAATAGAATTTATCTGGTGATATCAATGATTTTGAATCCTCTGTACCGTCTGCCATAGATGTCTGATCAGAATCCGTCGTCATACTTCGGCTGGACCAAGAATCCTACGAAAAAAGAAAAGAAGAAAAAAAAAAACAAATTGAAAAATAACAAACACATATATTTTCTTACAATGAAATTGAAAAGAAATGACAAAAAAAAAAGAAATGATTTTACATCATATTAACTTACATTCTTATCACGTCTATCCAAAACGTTATCAGTTATTTCCATTTCTTTTCTATCCTGTTCTACATCTTTTTCCAAACTATCCAATGTTTCAGTACTCTCTGATGATTTATTCCTTCTTTCAGAATCCAATGTATCTGTACTACCTAATTCTGAACTCTCAGATGATTTCTGTAATCTTGATTTTCTAATAGATCTTCTTTCATCTTTATTATTATCGGTTGGTACGATATCAATGATACTTGTACTTGGTACTCTTTTTGGTATACGTCTGACTCTTCTATTTTCTAATCTATCGTCAACGTCAAGATTATCAGAACTTTCTGATGACATTCTTTTGTTGGTCCTTCTTCGAAGAATTTTTCCTTCCTCTTCACGTTCTTCCTCCTCTTCGTCATTCTCCTTTTTATAATGTTCAACATTTTTAAATTCACAGGTATCAATCCTTTCAAAACTTTCCGTAGATTTTGATGTACCCTTGGAAAGTCTTCTACCCGTTGAAAGATTCATATCAGATATGCTACTTCTCTTTTGTAATTCTTTTTGAATCATATCTGAACCATTGTGACACTGATCAAGTATTTCAAAACTTTCTGATGATTTTGATATTGATTTTGATGTTCTCCTTCCTCGAAATTCAAAACTACTTCTTCTACGTTCTATTGAATCATCACTGGTCAAAGCTTCAATGGCCTCTAAACTATCAGAAGATTTAGATATACGATCAGTTGATTTTGATATCGGATTGAGCAGTCTTCTAGATACTAAAGGTTTCGTAGTTTCTTCATATTCTATTAAATTCTCAAATCCATCGGTTGACTTTGAGAATAAGAATGAACTAGCTTCCAAGCTATCGGGTGACTTTGATGATCTACTAGATGACAATCTTCTACGTGGTAACTTAGATTCCAATTCTTCAAATACATCTGATCCTTTTGATATACGATTGGATGATCTCCTTGCGATTGATCTGATATCAACTTGTTCATCACTGGATTCAATGTTAGTTGTCCTTGATACATTAGGTGGGTCCAGACTGTCAGGTGACAAGGACGCAATGCTTGAAGGTTTTTTAGGTAGTCTAAGTTGTGGTTGTTGCTGTGGTTGTTGCTGTTGCTGTTGTTGTTGCTGTTGCTGTTGCTGTTGCTGTTGTTGGGATTGTGGTTGTAGTTGTGGTGATTCTAGGCCTTCGAACACATCTGAATTTCTTGATGTCCTCGCTGAAGGTTTACGTGTAACCGATGGTATTACATTCTTTTTCGATTCTATTGGGGAACTGGACGAGATGATATTTTTAGGTGACTTTGGTTGATCCAAATCGTCCATCGTATCCTCGACTATGGTCGTTATCGTTGACGTTGCAGTCTTGTTTATCGTTGATGGAGCGCGTCTTGGTGGCCGACGATTTTTCGGCCTTACCGAAATTCTATGAAGGGCTGCCGTATGATTCAAGCTGGCACTCTCGAATTGAGCTGTAAAAAAAAAAAAAAAAAGAAAAAAAGAAAATACATTAGCATTGTTTTTTTTTTTTCTACAACCTCATATTTCTCGTCGATCTACAAAGTAAGTATTAATTTTTAAACGATTAAATTAATTACATTTGATTAATCTCTTTGTCCTTGTTTTGTTTTTCTTTTCTTTTGGTAACTTTAATTAATATCTATTAAATATCGATTAAAAAATTGTGATTGTTAAAAATTGAGGAAAAGTGAAAGAAAAAAAATTATTAATCGATAATTTAATTATTAATGGAACAATGAAATATTTCAAATGTATTTTAAATGATTAAAATGGAATCCATGAGAAAAGCTTTATTCATTGAATATTATACAATATTAATGATATTAATTAATGTCATTAAATGGATTAAAAAAAAAAAAAAAAAAAAAAAAAAAAATAAAGAAATGAAAAAATAGAAAAAAGTTATTAAAAGTTAATTATGCAATTATTAATGGAACAATGAAATATTAAAAAAAAAAAAAAAAAAAAATAGATTTTGAATAATAAACAATGGATTTTAAATAATTAAAAGGAAATACGTGAAAAAAAGAAATTTCATTATATAAGAGTATATTTAAAAATTTTGTTTCTCCCACGCACACCCACACACACACACACACACACACAAAAATCATTGAAAAAAAAAAAAAATCTTCGTCCATTAAATTATACAGTTTCTGATATAAATTATTAATAGAAACTCTAATGAATATTTAATACTTACGTAAATCCTCTTTCACCGTAGAAACTGTCCTCTCGACATTTTCTTTCGCGGGTTTGGTGACCTGAAACATAGAAAAAAAAAAAATATATATATATATATGTATATAAAATAAATAAAACGAAAGAATATAATGAAAATTAAAGCAGTAGTATAAAAAAAAAAAAAAGAAAGAAAGAGAAACAAGTGAATCAAAAAATAATATCAATTAAATAAAGAAACTATTACACTTCCGTTTACGAATAATAATTTTAATTAATTAAAAGATCCAAACGATATAAAATCGTATTAACGATTTCTACCTGAAAAATTTACGATAAAACAAAGCAAAAAAGCAAAAAAAAAAGAAAAAAAAAATTTGAATGTTACGTGAGAAGGATATAAAACAAAAAAAAAAAAAAAAGAAAAAAAAAAAGGAAGAAAGAGAAAAAAATTGATCGATCGATCGATCTAAATTGTAATTAATTACCCGACGATGAAAAATATTGCGGTAGTAATTTTTCGACGCAAACGTCGTCGTCGAAAAAAGAAAAAAGAAAAAGAAAAAAAAAAGAAAAGAAAGAAAAAAAAAAAGAAAAAAAAGAAAAGAACAAAGAAAAGAAAGAAAACGAAAAATTATCAATAATAATAATTTTTTAAGCAACAATTTTAACTCCTCTAAAATCATCGAACTTATGTGTATGCTCCTATATAAGCGGGTACGCGTGTTTTTGCTTATGTTTGCATAGCGTGTACGCGTTTTAATATATACGTATACATATCTACGTATGTATCTATGTGTCTATGTGTCTATTTATGTATGTATGTACGTATATATGTGTGGGTTGCTTATAACGGTATAACGGTTGCCGTCAAGTCACTTAACCGCGATCGTTCGAAACCGGTTGCAGGTGCTGTGCCTACGGTACACGTTCTAAAATAAAAATAA
The DNA here is from genome assembly GCF_910589235.1 of Vespa crabro. NCBI lineage: Eukaryota > Metazoa > Arthropoda > Insecta > Hymenoptera > Vespidae > Vespa > Vespa crabro. The sequence goes on from NC_060979.1 coordinate 2,708,574, forward strand.
GAAATAAAATGGTGAAACAGAAACACACACACACACACACACACACACAGAAAGAGAGAGAGAGAGAGAGAGAGAGAGAGAGAGAGATCATCTAGACAGTAGTCATATTTAGCTCTACGATAAACTGATAAATAACATGATAAATGTTTTATAAGATATCAATAATCATTAATTTAATAGATTGTAAAATATCTGTAACTGTAATAATAATTAAATACAATGACAGTTGATTGACTTCTTTATACGAATTTATCGTAGAAATTATTAAATTCTTAAGTAACTATTATTAATTAATTTAAATAATAATGCAATTTAATAATTATTAATATCAATTATTATTAAGTAAATTTAATGATAATTTAACTCAATAATGATTGAAATCAATTATTAATCAAATAATTTTAATAATAATTTAACTTAATAATTATTAGAAATTCAATCGTTAATTAAGTAACTTAAATAATAATGCAATTTAATAATTATTAATAATGATTATTATTAAGTAAATTTAATGTTAATGTAACTTGATAATGATTGAAATAAATTATTAATCAAATAATTTTAATAATAATGTAACTTAATAATAATTAAAATCAATTATTAGTCAAGTAAATTTAATAATAATATAACTTAATGATGTAACTTAATAATTATTAGAAATGCCATCATTATCAAGTAACTTTAATAATGTTGTAACTTAATGATTAATTAAAAACTTACTCATTATTAAGTAAATTTAATAATTATATTGTTTATCGCAATTAAGTTATATTTATTGAGTGAATTGATTTATACGAATAATCAAAACTCAAAAAAATTACTAATAATCAGAATAAAAAAATAAAAAAAGTAATGATCAATATATATAAATTTAATAATAATAATAATAATAATAATAATAATAATTATTATTATTATTACTATAACTTAATAATTATTAATTTCAATCGTTTATATTGATTATCATTGTTAACTTAATAAAACGATGTACCTTGAAAGGAAGAAACAAAAATGAAAAACCAATTAAAAAAAAATCATAATCATTACAATCAAAAGCAATCATTATTATCATTAATGTAGCTTTAAAAAATGATTATTATTCAATAATTATTATTCAATAATTATTAACGAGATAATTCGTTAATAAAAAATGTAACTTAAAAAAATTTAACTTGACTGATTGTAAGTTAAATAATAAGAAAAGAAATTCATTGACGTCATTATCATAACAATAACAACAATAACAATAATAATAATAATAATATTAATAATAATAATAATAATAACAATAGCGACAACAATGATAATAATGATGATAATAATCATCAAAATTAATGTCAGTATTACCTCCTTCTTTTTGCAATGACTCCGTTGAGGAACCAATGGGATTCTCTGTCTAATCTCCGGCAATTTAGATCTAGATCGATCATCGATCTTACAATTAGATCTTATTGGACCAGGTAACTCATAATCGATCCTTTCTTTACAACCATAAACACCTATCGTAATCTTAGGGACACTCGATTGTATCCCTTGATAATTTTTACATTTAACCGCATTATCTTCCTTAGTACGATCTATCAATCTTCTTCCCTCGATCGGATTTAAATTCAATTGTTCGATTATCGCACGTATGTTCGATGATATATTACTTTCACGATGCGAGACCACCATTTTGATTTCTACAAATCTATATATAAATATATATATATACATATGTGTATGTACACACACAAACACACACATATGTATTTATGTATGCATGTATGTATGTATTGATCGATAATGATTATTTCTTTTTGTTTTTATTTATTTTCGTTTTTATCGAACTCTTCGTAATTTTTTAATTTTCTTTCTTTCTTTTTTTTTTCTTTTTTCTTTTTTTTTTATCGCATTTTTCCAAACAAATCGTACACTTGAACGATGATCTATAAATCAATTTGAATGTTACTTCATTTTTTTGTTCAATAATTAAATTACGCAAAATATGCGTATTGATTATTATTATTATTATTATTATTATTATTATTATTATTATTATTATTATTATTATTCTTTTTGTTTTATTTCTATTTATTTTTTCATTTTAACATTTTTTTTTATTTATTTATTTAACAATGCAATTTGTTCGTTGCATTTATTATTACATAAAATTTATATAATTACATTAAATATTTTATAAAATTATTATATAAAATTTATATAATTTATTTATTTTTATCTCTTCTCCTTACGAAATTTTATTTGAATGAACTTTCGTAAGTGAATTTTTAATTTATCGATTTACGCTTAATTTTTTTATTTGATTTTTAATTTTTCTTTTTTCTTGTTTTTTTTTTTTAATTTAATTCTCATAATTTATCGTTGTTTACATTTAATAGTAATTACGTTAATTCGTTTAATTAAAGAAAAAAAATCACACGTTAAATAATGTTTACTTGAATGATTCACACAAAAAAAAAAAAGAAAAGAAAAAAAAAAGAAAGAAAGAAAAAGAAAAAAAACCAGAGATCGAAAAGATTTCGTCTCGTTAACAAATTAATTTTTTTGTTCTTTTTTTTTTCTTTTTTTTTTTTTTCAATTTAATTCAAATCCCGATAAATTTATTATTCTCGTTGGATTTCGTGCGAATGTTTTCGTAAGATCCGTATATTCTATTTAAAATATAAAAGAATATAATACAAAAGAGCAATTTTATTATTTTCTCAGGATTTCACGTAGTGTCCCCGTTTCTTCGAAGTCAGAGAAAGAAGTCTTTCAATGATCGAAAGATTTCATCATCTCGATCGTTACCAATTTAATTTAATTATATATATATATATATATTTTTTTTTTTTTCTAACAATACTAACAATCAATAACCTAAGGAGAAAAAAGAAATAACATGGGAATAATAATAATTTATAATGGTAAAAGGATTTAAAGATTTCTATGGATTATCGTCGACGAGCCTTTTACGAAGATTCAGGGCAATGATCTACCCACGTTAAATCGCCCACGATCTATGGACTTTAATTTTTCTTCTTCTTCTTCTTCTTCTTCTTCTCTTTTCTTTTTTTTTTTTTTTTCCTTTTTATTTATTTCTAATCAATGATCTCTTAAACAAAGATACACACACACACACACACATGTATATATATATATACGTAACATATTGATTTTGCAAGAAATAACATTTTATTGGCATGATCGACGATTATGTTTAGTAATGACGTTCTACGTTCTAACCGGATGTACGTAGGTTATATTAAACGGAAATTACGACATCATATTTTCCGGTAAAGAAAAGAGAAAGTAAATCGATCAGTTTGCAAATGGACATTCGCTGAATTAAAATAATTTCCATTTACTGTTTTATAAGATCCGGTGATCGATGATTCATGATTTATTAAGAACATATGTCGTTAAAATTGTCAATCATTTTATTAATGAAAAGTATCATTGTTGATTAGAATATTTAGAGAAAAAGAAAAAAAGAAAAAAAAAATAAAGCACACGTTTGTTCAATGTATAGATCAAAGAACGATGATCCATGGATCTATGATCAATGATAGTTAAATATATGTAATTGAAATCATTAATAGTTATATTAATGTAAAGTGTAATTGTTGATTAGAAAATTTAGAAAATTAAAGAAGTATTGAACTATATTAGTTCAATCTACTGTATAGATCAGAGATCAATGATCTATTGATCGCAATTGAAATCATTAATCATTTTCTAAATGAAAAATTGTTGATTAGAAACTTAAAAAAAAAGAAAAAGAATAAAAAAAAGAATACACATTTCTTCAACGTTTTATACAGAACATAGATCAACGATCTATGATCGAGAAATATATATATATATATATATATATATCGTTGAAATAATTTATCGTTTTCTAAATGGAAAGTGTGAATAATTGTTGATTAGAAAATTAAGCGAAAAAAAAAACAAAGATGATTCATTTATTGGATGTATTACATGTAGATAAATGATCGATGATCAATGATTGAGAATAAAATATATATAGATATATAACGTCGCGATCCATTTATCGTTTTCTAAATGGAAAGTGTAAGTAATTGTTGATTAGAAAAGTTAGAAAAAAAAAAATAAAGAACACGGTTATTCCATTCGCTATCTAGATTAGATCGATGATCTATAATCTATAATAAAATAAATAAATAAATAAATAAATAAATATATATATCGTTGAAATCATTTATCATGTACTAAATGGAAAATGTGAATAGTTGTTGATTAGAAATTTCAAAATAAAAAAAAAAAAAAACGAAGATGACTCATACTAATACATGCGTGGATCAAAGATCGATGATCTACAATTGTAAAGAAAATATATACTTTATATATCATTGATATCCATTCATTATTTTCTAAAATGGAATTTAAATGTTTGTTGATTAGAAAATTTAGAAAAAAAAAAAGAAAAAAAATAAAAAAACATTTGTCGAATTTACTAACGTAAATTGGATTGATCATCGATGATCTATCATCGACAATTATTATATAGAAATAACCTTGAAATCATTCATCGTATTTTTAAATGAAAATTACGTCAATGTTGATACGAGAATTTAGAAAATAAATAATAAAAGAGGACACATTTATTGAATCAACTATGTAGAACAGTTCAATGATCTACGATCTATGATCCACGATCTATGATCCAAAAAAAAAATGTGTATATATATATATATATATGCAGTTGAAATCATTTTATTGTTTTCTAAATAGAAAGTAAGTGTACGTAGATTAGAAAATTAAAAAAAAAAAAAAAAAGAAATAAAAAAATAAATAAGGGACAAACATAAATTGCATAACGAATAGATCAAGTTATTCGCATATGATCGATAATGATTATGATGGCACGATCGAGTTAGGCGAGTTATCTTATTTTTTTTAATCGATATGTCAATGTCTCTTATCTATTCTTATTAGAAAGACATTTGTTACAAGTTAATAATAAATGGAGAACATTAATTATTATACAGACAATTATTATAGTAATTTAGATCCATTTCTTTTGTATGATTTTTTTGTTTTTTTTTTTTTTGTTTTTTACCCCGTTTTCCCGATCAAATAGTAAAAAGAAAAAAAAAAAAAAAAGAAGAAAGTAAAATCAATGTTGAGTAATAATAAAAATAATATCATAAAAATATTAGTATTATTAATTACTATCGACGTTATTAATTATAATTGAATTGTTTAACTATTAATTATAATATATTAATAGTATACTACTAATATTAATAACATTACTATTATTATTATTATTATTATATTATTTTAATTACATCATATAATAGTAATTATTCGCATGATAAATAACAATGAAACGCGTTAAAAAGAAATAAATAAAAATCGAAAATTAATTTTGCGATTGAATTATTTAGAATCAAAACAAGAAAAAAAGAGAGAGAGAGAAGAAAATTTCTAATAAATAAATAAAAAGGAAAAAAAAAAAAAATAAAACGATAAAGATCGATGATCTAACGCACGTTATTGTTTTGTTTGTGTTTTTCTTTTTTTCCTTTTTTATTTTCATTGTTAGATCTTTTGTCGTCATTACTGTGCATTGAAGAGATCTTAGAAGCCTAACAATCTAATGTCCCACACTGTCTAATGCTGCACGTTCACGTGCAAACAAAGAGAAAGGACCAGAACTTTGATTTCACCGTTAGAAAATCACCATAAATCACCATAGTTTGTTATACCTAATTTCGGCCAGTAGCTATCTCGATCGTCGTACTTTGCTATTGCAACATATTTTTCTTCTGTCATTAGAATTATGTTTTTTTTTTTTTCAAATTTCTTCTTCTTCAAAAAAAAAAAAATATATATATATATATATATATATAAAAGAAGAAAAAAATTTCTAATATTTTTTCTAACGTTTTTTTATTAAAAACTATTCAATCTTCTGTGATCCAATTTTGTAGTATTTTTATAAAAAAGAAGAAGAAAAAAAAAAGAAATAAAATTAAAAGAAAGAAAAGAAAAGAAAAATATAATACCATTTAGTATTATATTATTATAATCGTTTAATTAATTGATTATTAAAAAAAGAAAAAAAAAAAAAAAAAAAAGTACGAAAAGATTATAATAATATTAATAAATATTATTACATTTATATTATTGATATTTATTATTATTATAAATATATATTAAATTCAATTAATTTAATATTAACAATATAAATAAATTAATATTAACAATGACGATTATTATTATTACTATTATTATCTACGTGACAAATTATTTTTTATATTCACTATATTATTATTATTATTATTATTATTATTATTATTATTATTATTATTATTATTATTAATATAAAAAAAAAATAAATAAATAATAAAATATATAATCGATCATTATTATAATAAATAGAAAATTTTTCTATCGTCATCATTTCTTTTTTTTTTTCCTTTTTTTTTTTTTGATGAACGAAATCAACATTTGCAAAAAAAAAAAAAAAACAGAAAGATAAGGAAAAGGAGCAAAAAAAGAAAAAAATTAATAAATAAGAAGAAGAAAAATAATCAGGGAAGAAATTTAATAAGTGAACGAGTGAATGATTTATGTTAATTGAATGATTACAAAGCGGAAGGAGTGCTGTACGCGCGAATAAAAAAAAAAGAAAAAAAAAAGAAAAAAGAAAAAAGAAAAAAGACAAGAAAAGAAAAATGCGACTAAAATAAAGAGAAAGAAAAAAAAAGGATAATATATAAAAAAAAAAAGGAAGAAAAAAAATATATATATATATATATATATAAAAAATAAAAGAAGAAACCAATTTAACGTGAGAGATAAATTAGTGCATTTGTTTCTAATGCTAACGTTTGCTTGGCATTCCATTAACTCAGCATGGTGACGTTTCACATGGTTGAAAAAGGGAACGTTCCGGAATTTAAAACAACCATAATGACTACATTGCAACGAAGAGACGTGCATTTGATTCGTATGCATCCATGCATATGTCTGTCTATGTATGTGTATGTGTATGTGTATGTGTATGCGTGTGTGTTACCAAGTTCATTTGTAATAGTTTTATGTGACGTTAGAATGATGTTGGAAATCTGGCACGCTCTCGTATTTCCGTCCTATTGTCGTTAAACATTAGTATTGTTTAGAAAAAAAAAAAAAAAAAAAAAAAAAAGAAGGAAAAAGAAGAAGAAAAAAAGAATACCGTTAACGACTATGTAATTTTTATTTTTCTCTTCTTCTTTTTTCTTTTATCTTTTTCTTTTTTCTTCTAATTTAATTCAATTCAATTTAATTAGCAATTATTAATTAGCAATGAAACAATGATAACATAAGTTTTTAATCAAACGTTAAAATTTAATTATTCCTAATGTAATCGCAATTAATTAATATTTGTGAGATAATCATAATCGATTAATTATAATTTTAAACGATATTACGCGACGAATTAATAATATTTTATTTACTTTTATTATTATTATTATTATTATTATTATTATTATTATTATTATTATTAATTATTAATTATTAATGTTAATCGTGGAATTTAATTATATATTAATTTAATTCATGAATATAAAAATTATCCGATTTATATCATTTTAGAATTATTATTAATATTATTTGATATAATTAATAAATTAAAAAAATTACGATGTATTTATTATCGGGAATTATTCATTTTTATTATTAATTATTAATTATTAACAAATCGATTTTCCATTTAATTATTGATTTCTAATTAATATATATATATATATATATATATATTAATTATATTTCATTATATTTCAATTATATTTCTAATTAATTATATATATATTAAATAATTAAAATCGACAGCTTTCAAATTTCAAAAAAAACAAAAACAAAAAAAAAACAAAAAAATAATTTTCTAATCGTTCAATAAAAATTCATGCATAACAAAATAACGTCACAAAAAAAAAAAAAACCACATTGAGATATTTCTTTACCTTAGACATCCCTTAAAAAAAAAAAAAAAAAAAAAGAAAAAAAAGGAGTAGAAGGAAAGAAAAAAAATAGAAAAATAAAAAAAACAAAAAGTGAAAGAATTGACAAAAGCAAGATAGAAGGACAAATATTTAACGGAGAGATCTAAAACGTTGTGCATTCGATATTTGAACGAAACTAAAAGATTCCATTAACAGAACTAAGTCGGCCATAACGAAACGGAAAGAGAAATAGACAAAGAAAGAGATGTTTTGATGGTTAACTAGATATCTCTCTCTCTCTCCCTCTCTCTCTCTCTCTCTCTCTCTCTCTCTCTCTCTTTCCGGCTGAAGTATAAAACAACAAATCATTTCACGCGATACGATTTCTTACGATACGAAGAAAGTGACTACTTTTGAGAGATCCTACTTTAACAGATTTTAACGATACATATGTAATAATGTAAGTAAGAGAGAGAGAGAGAGAGAGAGAGAGACAGATGGATAGATAGATAAGTGGATAGAGATAAATAGAGTATGTTATTATTACGAGAAAGAGAGAGAGAGAGAGAGAGAGAGAGAGAGATAAAAAGATTTTTAACAGGTTCGAAAGATTATTATAAAAAGTAAAAAAGTAGAAAAAGAAAAAAAGAAAAAAAGAAAAAAACTAAATGATTAATCATAATAAATATTTAATGTTTGATTAGGCTTTTTCTTTTTTCTTTTTTCTTTTTTCTTTTTTTTTTTTTTTTAATTCTTTTTTTTCCTTACAATCTGAATTAATAAGCCACCTAATTGTTTTATCATATCTACGAATTATTATTATTATTATTATTATTATTATTATTATTATTATTACAATAATTTCTTATTTTCTTTATTATTGCTTAAATGGAGTAGGAGGTAAATTGATAAATTTCTTTTTCATTTCTCTTTTCAATCTCTTAATTCTTTTCCTTTGACATTTGTTCGTTCGTTCGTTCGTTCGTTCGATCGAAATATGAATTAATTCGAACGATTTGTTTTCTTATTGAAAAAAAAAAAAAAAAAAAAAAAAAAAAAGAAAGAAAGAAAGAAGGAGAGAAATATTTTTAATCGATTGAAAAGATTTAACAAGAGAAGAAAAATATTGGCGTCGGTGAGAAATTGTTATAGTCGGGGGGAAAAAAAAAGATACAAAACTAAAAAAAAAAAAAAAAAAAAAAAAAAAAAGAAAAAAAAAAGAAAGAAAAGAGAATAGAAAGAAACGAAGACAGTGATAGAAATAAATTTAACAAATCAATGAACGAAAAATGATGTTAATGAAAATGAAAGAGAGAGAGAGAGAGAGACAGCCAGAAAGAGAGAAAGAGAGAGAGAGAGAGAGAAAGAGACAGACAGACAGAAGAGAGAGAGAGAGAGAGAGAGAGAGGAGAAAGAAAATAATTTTTAATAATAATTCGTCGAAAAAAAAAAAAAGAAGAGAGGGAAAAAAACATAAAATCAAACATAAAAATGACTAACCATAATAAGTAGCGTTCTTGTTAATATCTGTGTTCTATCCTGAAGTTGGTTATATACTAACAATAAATGATCGACGAGAATGAAAAAACGAGTGAGAGAGAGAGAGAGAGAGAGAGAGAGAGAGAGAGAGAGAGGAGGGGAGAGAGAGAAAGGGTTAGAGAGATTGTTTTATCTCATAAATTCACAAAATGGCGGAACAAATCGATAAGATATGAATGAAAATTTTCTGTTTTGTTAGCTCTTTTTTTTCCTATATATTTTTCCGCCCCCCCCCTCTCTCTTTTTCTTTCGTAAGTATGCCTCACAAAAGGCACAAATCGATAATTCGGTGTAATCTTATCTTTTTATCTTATGAGCTTCGTGAATTTTTTGCAAGGTTAAATATTATCGATACTGAACGTATTATATATGTATATCTATATATGGACATATTATATGGTCAATAATATTTATTAATACATATATGATTATGTGTATGTATAAAAAAAAAAAATATATATATATATATATATGTATATATATACGATTAATACCAATGTATGTTAATTATATTATAAATTTGTGAATTAAATTTTATTGTTATTCCTTTTTTTATTTTTATTTTTATTTTATTGTTATTCTTTCTTTTTTCTTTTTTTCTTTCTTTCTTTCTTTCTCTCAATTATTTTTTTAACGCCTCGAACGAAATGCTTCTTCTGTTATTATTTAAATTATTAATCAAATTTCATATTGAATTGTTAATTATTATTAAATTTTTTTCATACACTCTAACAATGCAATTATTTTTAACAATTTATTTATTTATTTATTTATTTCTTATTAATTTTCATTTTTTGACATCGTAAAATTGCGAGTCAATTTTAATGATTACTTTTTTTTTTTTCTTTTTTTTTTTTTAATAAACCAAAAGCACTGTTATTGCATTTCGATAATTTATTTCTCTTTTTAATCATCATCGTAAAGGTGTAATTAATTTTTAATGCCACTTTTTACAATGCACTTTACAAAGTGCAATAATATTTAATGATTTCTTTTTTTACTTTTTAATACACTTCAAAAGATTACGATTGATTTCAATAGAGTTTAAAAAGTTCGATTAATTTTTAATACACATACACACACACATATATATATATATATACTCGAGAAAGTTCAATTATTTTTAATAATTTTTCTTTCTTTCTTTTTTTTTTTTTTTTTTTTTTTTTTAAAGAACACTCCGAAAGCATAATTAATTTTTAATAATAATTTTTTCAATCGCTTCGAAAGAGCAATTAATTATTAATGATTTTTTTTATTTCTTTTTTTTTTTTTTTTTTTTTTTTTTTATTATTATTATTTTAAAGAGCATTCCGACGACGCAATTTAATTTTTAACGCTCGAAGAGCGCAATCTTTTTTTAAACAATTCTTTTTCTTTTTTGCCTATTCCACCTCAATTTGCCCCGCCGACCCCCCCCCCCAAACACCCACCACCCTCGCCTAGCTAGAAAAAAATCGCAGTCGATGTTGAATTTTTTTATTTCGTTTAATCCTACTGAATTATATCGTAAAAGGTGCGATTAAAATTTTTACCTTTCTTATCAAAACAAAATATATATAAATTATATATATATATATATGTATATATATATATATATATATATAAATATACATAAATATAAGTACACACGCGCACGCACACGAAGAGTCGATTAATTTTTAATTCTGATTAAGAGATTGCGGATTAAATTTTTTTCTCTCCCCCGTCCTCGGTTAAACACATTAAACACCATTAAATTAAATTTAACGGAGCAAATAAGTGTTCGATCATTTCCAATAAAATGCACTTTCTTCGCTGCAATACACTCTGAAACGTACAAAATAAGGGGGGAAAAAAAAAAAGAAAAAAAAAGAGAGAGAGAGAGAAATTATATCCTTCGTTGCACGCACTCGTAACTTTCCTCTCAACCCTTCCCTTCCCTCCCCACG
>NC_060979.1:2722486-2754986 GCF_910589235.1 Vespa crabro
ATAAAAAGTAAAAAATAAAAATTCAATTAAAAAAAAAAAAAAAAATAATAATAACGAGAAAAGAAGATAAAATGTATAAAATTCAATGATAGAAAAAATGAGAGAAAAGAAATGAAACAAGAATAAATGGGAATAGAACAAAAGTTAAAAAAAAAAAAAAAATAATAATAATAATAATAATAATAATAATAACAATGAATAAATAAACAGAAAAAAGAAGAAGAAGAAGAAGAAGAAGAAGAAGAAAAAGAAAGAAAGAGCAATTAAATTATCTAACCATTATAAATGTATCTAAAGATACATTTTCTAACTATTTCCTCGAACTGGATTTCTCAATCATGTCGTTCACCTACAAGTTCTCCTTTCTCTCTCTCTCTCTCTCTCTCTCACACACACACACACACACACACACACACACATAAATAGAGAAAGACGTACACTCTCTTTTCAGTATAATCAAGATTGCTTAACAAACGCTACGATTGTATCTATTTTTCTTTTTCCCTCCCGAAAGATAGAAAAATGGAGGAAGATAATATGATGGGGGGAAAAAAAATGAAAGAGATAAAAAATAAAATAAAAAAAGAAAAAAAAAAAAGAAAAGAAAAGAGAAAAAGAAATGTCTACCATGCTTCCACGAATCTTCCATAACTACACGACACAATAATAATAATAACAACAACGGAGATTATGGTTTCTTCTTTTTTTTTCTTTTTTCCTTTTTTGTCGTTGTCGAAATCGACTGAATGATCCAACGGGGGAAAATGATTTAAGGCTATCGTTGACTTCGTTATGTCATCTTTAGATTAGAATTCTTTTTTTTCTTGTTTTCTTCTTCTTCTTTTTTTTTTTTTTTTTTTTTTTTTTTTTTTTTTTTTTTTTATTTATTTAAATGTAATATTTAAACGAGCCAAAGAACAACGACGAATATCAAGATAAATTATGTTACGTCCTTCTCGTGAATTATTATAGATTATGGAGATTTATTATTATAAAAAATAAACAAATAAATAAATAAATTAGAAAAGGTATGGATGGATAAACAAAATGGATAAATAAAATAAAATCAATAAATCAATTGGCAAAGAAATAAATCGATAAAGAAAAAAATAAAATCAATAAATGAGTCAAGAAACAAATAAACAAATAAATAAATAAATAAGTAAAAGTATAAAGTAGATAAACAAGTGAATAAACAAAAAATAAAATCAATAAATGGATCTACGTACGAATAATAATAAATAAAATGAAATCGAAAGTTATAATAAATATGAAATTTTTCCTTCTTTCTTTTCGTTTTTCAGAAAAGTGTCGAATTCGTATCAAAGAAAGAAAAAAAAAAGAAAAAAACAAAAAAAAAAGAAAAAGAAATAGAAAACAAAAGAATAGAAACAGAAAAAAATAGACTTAAATAAAAAGAAAGGCGAGAGAGGGGGGAAAAGCAAAAAAAAAAAAAAAAAATAAAAAAAAGAATAAAAAACAAAAAAGAAAGAGAAAGAGGGCGAGAAAGAGGTGAAAGAAAAAAAGGAAAAAGAAATAAAGAAAGAAAAAGAGATCGAGGGAAGAACGATCGAAATGTTGGAAAAAAAAAAAAAAAGAAAAAAAAAAGAAGAGAGAGAAAAAAATTTTTTTTTAATAATCTTTACATAATTCTAGGAAATATCAAATTTACGTAACGCTTCCTTGATCCATTTTTTGCGATTAGGAGCTTTATAACATTCGTTTATCGAACATAATTATCGCGTTCCAATCTTTCATCAATTCGTTTCCTCGATTTTCTACGATACGAATCAAATTTTGTTATTGACTTTTCGAATCATACTTTTTCCATCTTTCTTCCTTCCTTTTTTTCTTCTCTTTCTTTTTTTCTTTTTTCTTTTTTTTTCTTTCTTTCTTTTCCTTTCTTTTTAAATTATATAAATCAAATCACGCACGTTCACTACGTAACCATCATACTCCTTTGATTAGGCTCATACGGATTCAATTAAAGTGACGTAATTAATGTCGTAATTAATAGCGTGATTAATTACTTGTTTGCGTTCGAATCCTTCTACCCCCACTCCACACCGACCTTCCCTTCCCCCGCGCGCCCCCCGCCGCCATCACCACGACCCATTAATACCCAACCCTTAAATCCCCAACTCGTTTTCTCCCTTCACTTTTGCGCTGTTTTCATTTTGAAAAAAAAAAAAAAAGAAAAAGAAAAAAAAACTTAAAAATAAAAAAAGAAAAAACAAATTTGTTCTTTACGAGCTGCAAATTTTCTCGTTTATTTTTACGCCGTAACTGGAATGGATTCGTTTCAATTAGATGAAAAATAAAAAAAAAAAAAAATAAAAAAATAAAAAAAGAAAATAAATGAATGAATGAATGAATGAATGAAAAAAAGAAAAAAGAAAAAAAGAAAAAAGAAAGACAAAAGAAAGTCATCTGTTTATACAATTAAAATAATCAATTTGTTTATAATTAAAATGATCAATCGAATTGTTCGATTTTGATCTATGAAAAATTTGTTCAATTAAATTTTTAAACGCACGTACCTCTCTCTCTCTCTCTCTCTCTCTCTTTCTCTCTTTGTGTGTGTGAGTATGTGTATGTGTATTTATATGTAGACATAATGCTACGAATTAATAAGATAAATCTCAATCAGAGATTCATATGGATTCTTTGGCCTTGCAAGCAACGCCATGACGAAAGCTAGACTGCAACAAAATGCCACGTAAATATCAATCCGGCTTAACAACTATGTCTGCTGTTATGGACTCGAACTTTAATGTCAACATAATAATAATATTAATAATAATAATATTAATAATAATAATAATATTAATAATAATAATAATAATAATAATAATAATAATAATAATAATAATAATAATATAATAATACTTATTATGATATTCTGTACGAAAAAAAATAATTATTGTTATAAATAATAATTATTGTAGTTAAAATGAAATAATTTACACGTCCATTATTATTATTACTATTATTATTATTATTATTATTATTATTATTATTATTATTATTATTATTATTATTATTATTGTTGTTGTTGTTGTTATTTAATTAAATATATAAAAACGTAAGGGATATTACGAATCTCAACATTTTCCACGTCAACATTTACGATTTACGATAACATAATCAAAGAAAATCATACATGTTTTTCCTTCTTTGCTTTCTTTCTCTCTCTTTTTTTATTTCCATTTATTATTTTATTTATTTATTTTTTTTTTTCGTAAGATAATAAAATTTGTCATACGATCTTATTTAAAAAAAAAAAAGAAAAATATGAATAAAAAAATATTTTCACGGTTCAAAACCTATTCGTAAAGTCACCATCAATGACCTGTCTCAACGACCGTCGATTAAGACGAGAATAGTAATAATAATAATAATAATAATAATAAGAAGAAGAAAAGGAGAGAGAGAGAGAGAGAGAGAGAAAAGAGATATAATAGTTCCGTTTTATCATTGCACAAGTCGGTTTCTCGTTTCGAAAGGATTGAGAGAAGTCGATCGTAACATTGTAGATTCTTTTACGTAATAATACTTGAGGAAAGTATACTACTTGCTCAGATAATAATAATAATAATAATAATAATAATAATAATAATAATAATAATAATAATAATAATAAATATATTTTTTAAAAAAGTTAAAATTAAAAATATTACATCAAAATGGATGAACTCAACGTTTAAATAAATAATTAACAATTATATTTGTAATACAATTTTATAATTAATATTGATTTTCTTCGAATCTTTTTTTTTTTTTTTTTTCTTGACATAAGAATAATTTTTTTATTAATTATCAATAAATTTCTTCATTATGCTTCTTACGTTCTGTAAAAGTTATAAAATAATGCAAACGTACTCGTTCAGGATATTGCAAAAAAGATTTTATTAAATTTAATGTATCCTATAATAGAGTTATCGTTCTATCGATAAGTTAGTAAAAATGATTTCTCGTTTATCGACTGTCCCACTTATTTGTTGGTAATTTATCGACCGTGGTCGATAACACGTATTTACTTTAAAAAAGAAATATAAAAAATAGAAGTATTATAGCAAAACCGATGAAATCAACGTTTAAATAATTAATTAACAATTGTATATATACATATGTGTGTGTGTGTATGTATAATACATAAAATCATAAAAAATGTTGCAAAAAAGATTTCATTGATTAAATATATCTACGATAGATAAATCTTCTGTCGATAAATTAAAAAAAAGATCTCTACATTTATCGCTTGGTACGCCATACTTGTCGGTAATTTACCAACGACATTGATAATACATATAAAAGACAAAAAGCTATAATTCAAGATTATGAACTATTTTCTACGGACAATTCAATCAACGATATATATATACATATATATAATTGGTACAAATTATTTGAAGAATGATTATTTTTTGTTTACGAAATAAATTTTTGTGCGCAAAATTCAAAAAGAGAAAAAAAAAATTAATTAAATAAAACATTATTGATATGATCTCGCGCGAATAAATTAAAATAAATAATGAACAAATGTATAAGAAAAAAAAAAAAAAAAAAAAAAAGAAAAAAAAATTTTTTTTTAATTTGTTAATAATTTAATAATATTGGATTAATTTTGTTAACGACATATAGAGGAAGGGAGAGAGAAAAACATACAGAGAGAGACAGAGATCGCGGGCCAAGTAACGGTAAAATAAATATCACGCGAATACAGTGCCATGTCGCACACGTTTCGTTTCCGCGTTCACTCTCGAAAGAGACTCTCTTACTTTGCCTTTTGCCCCGTTCCCATTCCAGCACGTTAATGAGCTTAAATTCAAAAAATCAACGAACCGTGACGCCATTCAATTCCAAATTTGTTCTCTTCTTTTTTTTCTCCTTCTTCTTTTTTTTTTTTTTTTTCACGTTTTCTCAATTCTTTCTTCTCTCACGGATATTACGAAGTTTTTTGACGCCATTATTTGTTGACGTTCATTTTCAGAATTTATGCAAAACGCAACGACGAGTAAACGACAAAGAATAATAAAAACAAACAAAAAAAAAACACAAAAAAAGAAAAAATACCTACTGTATATCAGTTTATACATGAGCGTATACGTGATCTTTGTACAAAATTATTCTTAAAAAATTATTATTATTATTATTTTTTACTTCATTCTTTCGACCGATTCACGTGAGAAACAAAACAAAAAAAAAAGAAAAATTGTCGACCAAAAGTTTTTGATTTAAAAATCTCTCTCTCTCTCTCTCTCTCTCTCTAATTAAAAAAAGAAAAAAAAAACAATCAAAAAAATTATTTCATAATATAAATCAAATATATCTTTTAAAAGATAAATTTTATCATTTAATTCTTAACCCTTTGGAAGAACCCTTTAAAGGAAAATTTTTCAAACGAAATTATTAAAATACAAAAAAAAAAAAAAAAAAAAAAAAGACACTGAGAAAGGATGGGGTGAGTTGGAATGAATGTAGGGTGGTGGTGGGTTGAGAACAAAAAATCAGATTTGCTGAGAAAAAGAGAAAGGGAAAAAGAAAAAAGGCAAAAGAAAGAAAAAACAGAAAAGCTAAAGGAAATAAAAAAAAAAAAAAAAAAAAGAAAAGAAAAGAAAAAAAAAGAAAAAAATAAATAAATAAAAGAGAGAAAAAAAAAAAGAAAAGAAAGAAAAAAAGAGGCAGAAAAAAAAATGGCAGGCAATGCAAAGTTGGTTGGTTTGCTTTGCTTGCCTACTTGTTCCAACGTGAGAGAAACAGAACAATGAACGTTCCACGGACGTAAAAGGGACGTAAAACGCGTTTCAAACGGCAGTCGAATCACCGTTCATCTGACTTTTTTTTCCTCTTTTTTTTTTTTTTGTTTTTTCTTTTTTTTTTTCTTTTTTCTTTTTTTTCCTTATATTCCTTCCTTTCTCCCTTCCTCTTTCTATTTCTCTTTCTTGGCAGTAGCTATGTTGTTGTTGTTGTATTACCTTACCTTTCTTATTGAATTTTATTCATTATGGTATTATAAGAAAGAGAGAGAGAGGTGAGGAGGGAGAGGGAGATAAAGAGGACACGTAAGAGAGAGAGAGAGAGAGAGAGAGAGAGAGAGAGAGAGAGAGACAGAGAGAAAATATGTAACATATTTACACACTTTACGTCATTTTTCTTATGTAAGTATTTCGTCATAGTGAAACTTTTATTATTTTTATTATTATTATTATTATTATTATTATTATTATTATTATTATTTTTATCATATATTTATTTATTAATTTATTTACTATTACTATTATTTTTATCATCAATTATTTATGTATTTATTTATTATTATAATTAATTTATATATTTATTTATTTATTAATTTATTTATTTACTATTACTATTACTATTATTATTATTATTATTATTATTATTATTATTATTATTATTATTATTATTTAAAAAACAAGAAAAAAATAATTGGAATCTAAATTTTTTTTATAATCCTAATTTTCTTTTCTTTCTTTCGTTCTTTTCTTTTTTGTTTTTTTTTTTTTTTTATGAAAAGTTTTCGAAAATTAATTAATTTTTTCAATGGGGTTTTTTTTTTTTACATAGATCTCTACCTATTGATCGCGACGATCTCTTATATTAATTTCTTTTTTCGGGGGCGACGGGGTGGGAGAGGGGTTGAAGTTGAGAGGCGAGATTCTTTAATTTTTTTTTTTCGACGATGACGTTCGTTCGTTTATACCTTTTTTTTTTTTTTTCATTTTTGTTTTCCTCATTGTTCTCAGACTTTTCTTATTTATTAATTAACCAATTAATTAATTATTTCATCAATTAATCAATTAATTTGTTTGTTAAAATTTCTTTACTCACTTTGATATGGCTCTCATCGTTCGCACCCCTATCAGGTTTGTCGTAATTTCCAAAATGATTCTGCAAAAAAAAAAAATAAAAATTAATAATAATAAAAGAAAAAAAAAAAAAATAAGATGGATTTTCTTTTGTTTCTTTTTGCATTCTATATGTGATTTAATTAAAGACTATATATATGATTATTATACCAAGAAAAAAAAAAAAAAAAATAAATAAATAAAAAGAAAAAGAAAATTAAAAAAAGATTAAAAAAAGAAAATAAAAAAAAAGAAAAAGACAGAGACAAACGACCAAAACGTTTTTCGATAATCTTACCATCAATTTTCTCGAACGATTAGATGCAAAATTAGATAATCGCAAAGTACTCTTAACGATTCTCCTCCAATAATTGATAATTATCTCTCTCTTACTCATTTCGTATCACTTTCACACCTCAATTGTAATAAAATAATTTATTATATGTAACAAAAGAAAAAAATACAAAAAAAAAAAAAAGAAAAAGAAAGAAAGAAAAAAGAAAAAAGAAAAGAAATTTATTATTATATACGTTTGTATATTATTACTGTCACCATCATCATCATCATCATCATCATCATCATCATTATTATTATTATTATTATTATTATTATTATTATTATTATTATTATTATTATTATTATATCGTTTATTTATTATTATATTTATTACACATATATATATACACACATATATAATGTTATTATTAAAATTTTAATATTATATATAATAAAAAAAGAAAGAAAAGAAAGAAAAAAAAAAAAAAAATAGAATCACCAATGAAATTTAGTGAAGAAAAATGAAGACTTCAAAAAAAGAAGAAAAAAAAAAAAAAAGAAGAGAGACGAGAAAAGCAAAATATTACTCGACAAATTTGTTAATTTCGAAAAAAAAAAAAAAAAATCCCGACGCGATCTTACTTCTCTAATGGACGATTTATTACTGACTGACATTTATTACAAATGACGAATAAATAGATAAATGGTAAAGTGTTATAATCGCGTTATCTCACCTCGGTGGTTTCCTGCTGATAACGTTCTCCAACAGTCTGAAACGCAAAAACGGATTTCTGATGTCACACATGCATATATATGCACGCGTACACACATAAACACACACACACATACACACACATGCACTTATATGCATAAACATGCATACATATATACATAAAAGTTAAATGAGTACATCTTTATGATCGATTACATTAATAAAAATATTAATCCATCGATAAATCTTTATATATGTACGAATATGATCAATTAATTAATTAATTATTTAAATAAAGAAATAAGTAAATAAATAAATAAATTAAATAAAGAAATAAAGAAATAAAAAGTAGGATGGACAATTGTTAAAATTCTTTTTGTAATCGTGAAGGCAAAATATAATGCTTTTTACGTGATTTAAAAATAATAATAATAATAATAATAATAATAATAATGATGATGATGATGATGATGATGATAAATAAAAAATAAAATTGTTTAAAAAAATTCTTATACCATATATATGAATTGCAATAAATATTTGTAATAAATATGATAAATAAATAAAAAAATAATAATATTTAAAAACTATTTCTTATATTACATCCATCAACTGCAATAAATATAATAAATTAAATGAAAAATTATTTGAACAATTCTTATAGGATATAGCATCAATTGCAATAAATATCATATATTGTAGTGCAACACGTGGGATGGGATTTGGGTGAGTGGTTTAAAGCACGAGATAAAAAATCTGATTTTTGATAATATCAAAAGTTTTCTTTAGGTTCAAATCCTGGGAGGGGAGAATTATTGCATAAAAAAAAAAAAAAGAAAAAAATTGAATGAACCTTCTCAATTATAATATTAATAATAAATATATCAATGCAATGAATATATAATCTGTATATTCACGTGTTTTTAAAGAATATAAAAATAAAAAAAAAAAATATATATATATATATATATAAAATTAAATATAACATATATATTGAATATAATACAATAAATATATATCATAGATTAAAAAAATATATATTATATTAAAGAGAGAGGGAGAGAGAGAGAGAGAGGGGGAATTTTAAAGCACAGAAAATGTGTACGAAATAAAATTAAAAATATTAAAATAAATAAATAAGTAAATAAATAAAAATAAAAAAGAATGTGTATATATAATTATAAACTGATAAGAATATAAATTAATTTGATATAAATATTTCATGAATAAACATGATAAAAAAAAAATACATGTATATATATATATAAGATGCATAAACGAATTTAAAGAAGAAACAAAAATGTATGTAATTTTGAGATTCATTATAATAAATAACAAACAAACAAAAAAGAAAAAAAAAAAAAAAGAAAGAAATATGAATAATCCAAGGGAGATATTATATAGAGATTAATAATCGAGCAATATTAGACTTTTCGATTCGTTGGTGAAAGTTTCTACATTTCGCTTTTAACGCTCTCTAACATATTTACTTACATATATATCTATATATGTATATATATATATATGATAATAATACTGCCTATCATTAGATCCAAACGTACACAATTCTAACGATGAGTTATGACATGACGTCCACGCGGAACAACGTTGTACATATTACCAAGCGAAAGTTCCGTTCAAGTATAGAAAAATGAAAGAAATTTTCTTTTCTTCCTTTCTTTTGTCTTTTTTTTTTTTTGTTTTTGTTTTAATTCAATTAATAGTAATAACAATTATCTCTCACCTGTTGCAACGTATTACTTGAATTGTCAGATGAAATTGTCGATGATTGTTGTTGTTGCTGATTCCGATTCTCTATGACCGTTTTTATTTGCTCGAGTACCTGTCGAATGTATTCTTCTTAATTATTTAAACAAAGTAAAAAGGAAAAAAAAAATGAAAAAAAATTTTGATACAAATTTTATAACTATATATATATCAAAAATAAAAAAAAAAAAATAAAAAATAAAAATAAAAACATCGCGACGTTCGAGAATCCGATCGATAAATTTTTCATAAAGAATTGTTAATAATTATTCATAATTTTATTAATAATTTTTAATAAATTCTCAAACGATAACAAAACAAACAAACAAACAAACAAACAAACAAACAAATGAATAGACATTGTTTGACAGATAAACGAATGAACATTTTTTTCCCTCCCCCCCCCCCCTAACAAGAGAGAGAATTGCTGGGGAGGAGAAAGAAAAAGTAAAAAAGTAATAAAAAAAAAAAAAAAAGAAAAAAAAAGAAAAAAAAAAGAAAAAAGAAGGAAAAAAAAATATGTTAAAAGAAACGATAAAACTTACTCGTAAGGATATCCTGTGCCTTTGTACTACGTACGGTGCATAGTCTTTGTGTTCGATCTCGTTGCTTTTCCTCTCTTGTCGTCGCTGTGTGCGTTGGATAATATGGAATAAAAGAAAGAAAGAGATAGAGAGATATATATGGAGACATATGTAGAAACAAAGAAAACGTTAAGTGAATGAAATGAATAAATAAATATATATATATATGTATGTATATATGTATGTATTGATGTACTTATATATATAAACACAGACACACTTTCTTTATTTCGTGACTTTCCTCGATTATCAGAACGAAACGAAACGAAATGATGACGATATATTTGTGGATATTATTGTGGAGACATTGGATGGACTAAAATTGTCTAATACGGGCCCAAAATTTTTATCTTGAATGAAACAAAAATATTGGAGACGAGTGAAAAGTTTTCTCGAGTGGGCTAAAATTTTCAATGACAGGAAAGAAAAGTTCTCACGGATGGGCCAGAGATTATTCAATTGAGCCAAAAGTATTCTCGAACGGG
Source organism: Vespa crabro (assembly GCF_910589235.1). Taxonomy (NCBI): domain Eukaryota; kingdom Metazoa; phylum Arthropoda; class Insecta; order Hymenoptera; family Vespidae; genus Vespa; species Vespa crabro. Next base: position 2,733,180 of record NC_060979.1, read on the forward strand.
CCCAAAAATTTTCTTTGGTCGGTCAGTTATCTTGACTGTAGTTCAATATTTTTTCAGGCGAGTCAAATGTTCCCTCGGGTGGGCCTGAGAAATTTTCTAAGATGGGACCAAACATTTTTCGAATGAGTCAAAAGTTTTCTCGAACGGGCCCAAAAATTTTCTTGAGTGGGCCAGTTATCTTTATTGGAGTTTAATATTTTTTTTTCAGGCGGGCCAAAAGTTCTTTTGGTTTAGTCAAACATTTTCAAATGGGTCAAAAGTTTTCTTGAGTGGGCCCAAAAAATATTTCTTGAATGGGCCTAATTTTATACAATGTATATATAATAAATATTATCTGCAAATAACAAATGTAAATGATTCCATGATATGATTTTATTAGGAAAAAAGAAAGGAAGAAAAAAAAAATTCTTATCTCCTATTAAGCATGACGATGCAAAATAAACGTAAACAATTCGTGGAAGTGATTTGATTAGAAAAAAAAATTGAATGGATGCTATTAGTTATAATTAAATTCATCGATATAGCTGTTAAAAAGTAAACAACAAGTAAGAATGATTAGAACGTAAAATAGGATCTCGTCATCGTGTAATCGTGCGAATAGAACATTAGAAGACGAGTCACGAGTCGATCCTAAGACATGTGTAACCGTCTTAATTCAATTCGCACGTGCTTAGAATATACTAAATGGCCGTATCTAAATCGAGCTAGACAATGATAATAATCATAGTCTTTTCTTAATATTCTTCGACAAATTCTAAATATATATTTCTAAATATTTCTCTTTTCCATTTTTAAAAATTTTCTAATACCCAAATTGATTCTAATCGCTTCTAAAATGACTTTTTTTTTTTTCATTTTCTTCTTTAATTTATACCAAACATATCTCAAATATATGAAGATCGTTATATATATATAAAAAAAAAAAAAAAAAAAAAAAAAAACTAAATTAATTTCATCTAAACTTTCTAAATTTATTCTAAATAATAGGAACTCCATAGGAGTTCGTGAAATTAAATTAATTTTTTTATTAAAACTTTCTAAATTCATTCCAATGCGTATCTCAAAACCTGATACCATCGAATTAATTTTATCTAAACTTTCTAAATTTATTCTGAACATATATATATATATAATATGTTTTTATGTATAAGTTATTAACTAAACTATTTAAATTTTATCCTAAAACATATCTAGGTATTTTATAAAATTAAATTGATTTAATTAAAAATGTTTCAATCTATTTTAAACGATTAATATCATATAAACTAATCCAATAACGTTTATAATTTCTAAATTTATTCTAAACATACCTTTAGAAAGTCATCATTAATTTCATCTAAAACTTATATAAGTTTGTTCTAAACAAATACACTTTAGATGTTCGAGATAAAAAAAAAAAAAAAAAAAAAAAAACTAAGCGTATCTACAATTTCTAAATTTAATCTAAACATATCTTAGAAAGTCATAATTAATATCATCTAGAATTGCTATAAATTATAAATTCGTTCTATTAAACATAACTTAGAAACTTAAAGAAATTAAATAATTCATAGTAATTTTATATAATATATCTAAATTTATTCTAAACATATCTTAAATCCTGAGGATTATATATAATCAAAATAATCTCGTTAAAAAATTTCTACATTTATCCTAAACTTAACTTAGACGTCGAGGACAATATAATCAAACTAATCGTATTTACAATATCTAAATTTATTCTAAACATATCTTAGAGAAGCTTTCGAGTTTACATACAAACTAATCCCATCTACAATTTCTAAATTTATTCTAAACATACCATGGATACCGAGGATTACGTAACCAAGCTAATATCATATCAAATTTCTAAATTAATTCTAAGCGTAACTTAGAAATACGAAAATCAATTCGACATTTAATATTTCTAAACTTTTCTCTAATAAACGCGTAATAGAAAAATTTCAAGAAATTTTAACGATCGCACTAATCAACATATAAAATTTCTAAGTCAATTCTAAACGCAGCTTTAAAAAAAAAATAAAAAAAAAAAAAAAAAAAATAAGGAAAATGAAAAAAAAAACATATATTCGATAAATCTTTTATTTCGAAGTGATTGATTGGACGTAGAATTTTGATTTGAAAATTTTTAATGTATCAAAAAAGAGAACTGACCTCGAGGGCTGGTAGACTGTCCAATGAGGAAAGAGGACGAGTATTTGGCACCTCCCCTGGGAAAACACTATCGTGAGATACTGACAATTTCCCTGTACCACCTCGTAACTTTACGAAAGAATCTTCGGTTCCATTTCTTCTTAGAAATACACTGAAAAATAATAATGAATTAGAAATAATAATAATAATAACAGCAACAACAATAACAACAATAACAATAATAATAATAACAACAACGATAACAATAATAATAATAATAATAATAATAATAATAATAATAATAATAATAATAATAATAATAATAATAATAATAATAATGATAATGATAAATTAAAATTTGTTTTCTGGAAAAAAAAAAGAAAAAAAAAATACATTTTTCCAAAAACGACAAATACAAACGGTACTGTAATCATTTAAAAAATTGATGAAATGATTATTTTTTTTTTCGTTACTTTTATTTTTTTTTTTTTTTTGACACAATCAATGGTGTTAGAAAAAACATTTAGGTAATTGCAATGGATTAGACAAAATTTATGATAGCGTTTAGGAATATGCTGATGACTAATGACGACTTTTTTACGAAATATATAATTCTATTTTTTAATTAGAAAAATTAATTAGTGGTATACGGAATGTATAAACGAAAAGTTAAAAATTCGAACAAATGAGATCAATCATTGAAAAAATATCTTCTTAAAAGAAATCTAATCTAAAATTTTTCCCTAAATTTATGTGGCATTAGAAAAAAAAAAAGAACTAAAATAGATGACAAAAAAATGGAAACAAAATAAAAAATACAAACGTAAAAATATCTCGAAAATTAATTCAATTGTTTCAACAAATATTTCCTAATACAAATTCAATTAATTAATTTTTTTAACAAATAAAAAATATTCATATATATATATATATATACAAATATCACGAAAATGAATATAATTATTTCAACAAATATTTCGTAAATTTTACAGAAATAAATTCGTTCTAACTTGTTCTAAATTTATGTATTACGTAGATATTAGAAAAAAAATAAACAGAAAAAAAAAAAAGAAAAAAGAAAAGAAAAAAATAACAAATATACAAAAAAATTCTAAAAACTAGTTTGAATCAAGGCGAACGAAATATTTTCCCGGAAATAAATCTAATCCAATCTTTCTAAATTTTACATAATCAACGTACTATAAACAAGTAAAAATCGTAAGAAAGAAATTTTTTTCGAGGCGGTGCAAAGTTCAAAAAAAAAAAAAAAAAAAAAAGGAAAATATAAAAAATAAATAAATAAAAAAGCAGAACAACTTTTGCATTAGACAAAAAAAAAATAATAATTCATCGATATACTATTAAAACCAGTTCTAGAAATATAGTTAGAAAAGAGAATGTAAATGTTACAGTTCTAATCGAGGTCAAGGGGGCCCGGGATCTTAGTTGTAACATTAGAATAAAAGACCCTTAGAAATCGAATACCACGATCGATAGATCGATCGATGCCGTCCTAAAGGCACGATTTATTTTAACGTAGCAAACAAAATCTAATAAGGCCCAAATACAGACACACACACACACACACACACACAAAGACAAAAAAAAGAACTTGCACAAATACATAAATTACGAATTAAAATTTGAAATTCGTCCGATTAGAACTTTTTCATTATTAAAATTCGATATCAACGACAACACGATTGTACGTGATCCAAAAAAAAAAAAAAAATTAAGAACATAAAAAAGAAAACGAAATGGAGAGAAATAAAAGGAAAAAGTTAAAAAACGAAAAAAAAAGAAGAAAAGAAATTAAGTACAAAAAAAAAATAATAATAATAATAATAATAAAAAAAGGAAGAACGAGAGAAGATCAGAGTGTATCAACCAATCAGATTGTCTGGATTCAAACTATCAAGGACAATAATGAAAAGAGACAAAGAAATAAAAATAATAAAAACAAAAAGGAAGAAGAATAAAAATGAAAGAAAAAAACAAATAATTCAATTTTTTGGGAACAAAATTTCCAAAGTAAAAAGAAAAAAAAAAAGAAAAGAAAAGAAAGGACGAGATTAGAGTACCAAAGTACAAATACGAATTAATGATCAAGGACGAATTCTCAAAGGACACTATATACGACAATGAGATATAATAAATTAAAAAGAAAAAAAATTAAAAAAAAAAAAAAATTATATATATATATAAAAAGAAATAAATAAAATAAAAAAAATTCTAAAGAATTGAAATTAAAATGAAGAAATAAATAAATAATCAACAAAAAAAAAAAAAATATTACAAAAAAAAAGAGAGAGAGAACGATTAAAATAAAATAAAAGGAAAAAAAAGAAAAAGAAAAATAATTGCTTTGTTATTTTTTCTTTGTTTTGTTTTGTTGTTTTTTTTTTTTTCGAATGATTAATAAAAAAAATTTTTCGATTCGAGATATTTACTGCTTGAAGGACCTTCGAGGCTTCACCGGGGTAACCAATCTATAGCTTCGAGATGATAGTCCAATCGAAGTAATTGAAGAAATTGAACTTCTTTTACTGCTGCAAATAATATATTTCAAGGAATGATTATATTTTCGTATAATTCAATTATACGAAATTAAATAATATCATCTTTTTTTTTCCATTAATTAGTTCTGATTATTTTCTATTCCTTCCTTCCTATCACCTTTATCTTCCCTATTGCACAAACTCCCATCCCTTCATTATCAACCTACCCTACCCCACCTCACCTCACCCCACCTCACCCCACTCCACCGTCTACTGGCAAATCATTATTAATATCATTTCTCGTCGAATCATTACGAACAGGATATGAAAAGGATTTTTATGTAATTAATTGAAATCATTTGAAAATGAAAATTAATTTGTTTTGAAAAATTAGAAAAAAAAAAAAAAAAAAAACAAGAAAATTAAATAAAAAAAAAAGTATTAAAGAAGGGAAATAATCATATAAATATTTATTTGTATATTAATATATATATATATATATATATATATATATATATATATAATAAAATATATTCTATAGAAAAATTTATCCTAACAAATAAAATTGTTAGAAAATTAATTCGCTTTAAAAAAAAAAAAAAAAAAAAACTGGTAGAAGAGAAATAAATATTTAAATATTCTTTTGTAATATTAATAAATATATACAAATTATATTAATATAAATATATAGATAATATAATAAATAATATACATATATAAATCATATTAATATAAAATTATATATATATATATATATATATATATATATATAAAAGAAAAATATAATAATAAATAATTAATAATAAATAATAAATAATAAATAATAAATATATAAATTATATTAATATAAACATAAATATATATAAATTATATTGGTATAAATATTCATATATCAAATAAGAAACATATAAATTATATTAATATAAGTATATATATATATAAATAAAAAATAAAAATATAACAATGAACTATAAATATATATATTATTTTAATATAAAATATATATAATAAATATGAATATTTATATATCTAAAAAAAAAAAAAAAAAAAAAAAAATTAAAAAAAAAATTAAAAAAAAAAATAAAAAAATTAATAATCAAAAAAAAAAATATGATAATAAATATACCTCTCGTGGTCGCAGGTGTCTGTTAATAGCTCGCTGGCACTTCTACTTCGTGCTTCTTCGGCCCTTCCAGCAGGATGTCTTATTGTAACATCTTCCCGCGGGATCCGTGCCAATTCCGAACTATCCCGTTCCCCGTTTCCGATCGTACCTGGTGCGGACACTAAACGTACGTCAGCCGGGCCACGGCTTTTCCTTCGAAAAATTTTTCTCAATCCCCTTAATGGATGGAAACGACGTTTTTTTGGTTCTATAAAAAATCAACAAAATGTCGATTCGTTTTTCAATTAACTTCATTTAATCTCCTAAACTTTCCAATATCTTAAGATTTCTAATCTATTAAAGCCGCAATAGTCTTATCTATTATTACATATATATATATATAACGATTTTCTAACATCGTCTTTTCTAATCTGGGTAAAAAAATCTTTCGCACTCATATCGATCGATTCTTTTTTCTTTTCTTTTCTTTTTTTTGCATTAGAAAAAAAGAAGAAAAAAAAGTAATATATATATATATTCATATACAAAATTGTTTAATATTATCGTTAAAATTGTAGTTTAAATATTTATTAAAAAAAAAAAAAAAAAAAAAAAAAAAAGAAAAAAATAACAATAATAACAAAAAAATTAATCCAGTAAATTAATTACATTCATATATAATATAAATATATATATGTTTATTTTATATTCTATCAAGATGATAATAATAATAATAATAATAATAATAATAATAATAATAATAATAAAATAAAAATAAAAAAAAAATATATCAAATTACTACTCTTCTTTCTTTCTTCTTTCATTTCATGTTCACTTTTCATTTTTTTCTTTTGTTTTATTTCCTATCTAATAAAACATCAAAATCTCAATCAACAATTATTATCGCAATTTGTTGCAACGATTAGAGAGCACAATAAGATGCAAAAAAAAAAAAAAAATGCAGAAGAGAAAAAGTCCCTGGACTAATGTTCTTCTAGTGATTTTTTTTTTATTTTCTGTTCTTTTTTTTTTTTTTTTTTTATTTATTTTTAGAGAGATAAAAGAACGAAAAGATGAAGAAAAAGGTATCTTACCAAGGAAATCGTTTAAATCGATGAAACTATTCATTTTATTTTCCATCGTCACTTAATTAATTCCAAAAAAAAAAAAAAAGAAAAAGAAAAAAAAATAAAAAGAAATACTATATATATATACACATACATACATATATGTATATATATATAAATACATCCATAGTATTATGAACAAGAAGTTAAACCACATATATACTATAATACCTGCACCTGACTGACTTTAACATCGACGGGTCTCATAACATTGGGAACGGCATCGATAAGATTAGAAAACGTTTGATAACTCTATCGGTTTCGATATATATCTTTAGCCGACGTGAAAAACGTTTTTAATAAAGTCTACGAGTTTTGTATGTGTCAGTATGCTCACATGCGTGTTTATACAAATATAAATATAGATTCTACTTTGTGCACGTCTAAGTGCATTATTATTATTATTATTATTATTATTTCTTTTTTAGGTTGCTAAAAAGAAAAATATTTAATAATAATAATAATAATAATTACATTTAATGTTTGAATATATATGTGTGACATTCGTATTATTATTTGTCTTTTCTTTTTTATTATTGACAAAAAAATAATAATGACGATAATGATGATGATGATTATGATGATAATGAAGATGCACCTATTGTTTTGCAGGTGCATGTGCATTATTATAATTTTTTTTTTCTTTTTCCTTTTTTTTCATTCATATAAAAACAAAAAAAAAAAAATTTAATAATCTTCCAACATCTACTGTTTACATGTGCACGGGCATTATTCTTTTTTTTTTTTCTTTTTTATAACAAAAATAAAAAAGAAAATAATAATAATAATAATGCACTTGCATCTATTGTTTACACGTGTATGTGCATTATTGTTATTATTATTATTTTTTTCTTTTTTCTTTTTTTTCTTTAATAGTAAAAAGAATTCATTTGCATTATTTCTTTTTTTTAATTGACAAAAAAAAAAATGAGGAAGAAAAGAAAATGGGACTTACGAGGAGACTCTAACTCGAAACTTCTTTTTTTTTTGGGCCTTAAGATTTTTTTTTTTCAATGTACTACAATATTATAATACTTTTGGGGCCTTCAGATGTATACAGTGCTGGCCCCTTTTTTTGAGGCCTTACGATATCCTTTTGAACATACTACGATATAATTACACTCTAATAATTTTATTATTTACTTATTTGTTTGTTTGTTTGTTTTTTTTTTTTTACTTTTTAAAAACGATTTTATAACTTTTTTTTCTTTTTTTTTTTTTTTTTTTTTTTCTAAGAGAAAAATGTTAATGAGCTTGACTACAGTATAATCGTACGATAGAAATGATAAAATAGGAAGAAACTTGAATATACTATATATATATATATATATCTGGAACGGTTCAGGCGTGACATTGTTTTTCACGGTTGACCAATAACAAAATCGTTCGTGCATCACATTAATGGCCGCGACTTTTGCAAATAATGGCAGAAACTAAAACTTCTTTCTCCTTGTATTCACGGAAAATTTTCTTTCTTTCTTTTTTTTCCCCCCCCCACCTTTCCATTTCCCTTTTCTATCCCCTCTTTCACTCTCTTTAACGTAATCCGTGTACAGTATTGTTCAAAAGTTTCTGAGCGAATATTTATACAATAAGCTCCTTCGAGACTAATTCGACTAATTATTATTATCATTGATTTTGCTTCAATTCTTATTCTTTTTCAAATCGTGAAAACTACAACGAAACTTTGATGAATCTTTTGTAACACCCTGTATGTTATATTTTAGATTTAGTCCCTTTCAATGCTTAGAGAATATGATTAGACGTGATTATTGAACGAGTTTTATCAAGAAAATTATATCTCCACGTTGGTACTTAGATTGGAATTCTATTGGACCAAAAGAGAGAAAGAGGTATATAGAAATCGTGAAAGTGGGTCATGGCCAATCAGTGGGCGAGAATAGTCGAATGTTTGCAGGAACAATGAAAACTATACAATGATCGAATCCGCAGTCGAAAAAAAAAAAAAAAAAAAACAAAAAAGAAGAGAAAACTATAATGAATCGATTATCGATCAATTGATCAAAATCATTTGTTCAAACCGGTATATATATACCTGGAGCATTACAATGTATATAGATTAAGTGAAAGTTACAACGATATATATATATATTTATATATATATATATGTCTCCTCGCTATGGAAATCATTCGTTCTGATTTAATTATGAATTAGATATAAATATCCCTAGAAGAATTATAATAAATATCCCTAGAAGTTACTAAACTTTGACTAAATCATAATAAAGATTGATAAACCTTACCAATTTGTTATTTCGCAATTATAATTAAATTGAAAAATCTTAAGTAACAATAGCAAAAACACCACCACCACCAACAACAACAACAACAACAACAAAAACAACAACAACAACAACAACAACAATAATAATAATAATAATAACAAATAAAGAAAGAAAGGAAGAAAAAATACTGACCTTTGGGTAAAGGATCGACGCTACTGTTTGACGATAAATCGCCAATTCCAAATCCACGAGTCTGTTGTTGCTGATTATGCTGATGATGCTGATGATAATGATGATGATGATGATGATGATTTGGGGGTGGTGGAGAAGCTTCTCTGACGCAGCCCATTAAACTTAAAGCGCCGCTGACACTTCCACCACCACCACCACCACCACCACCTCCTCCTCCCCCACCTCCTCCACCGCCACCTCCACAGCTCCCACCTCCCCCACCACTATTACCCGCAGTTGACATTCTGCCACTCTGAAACATCCCGAAGAACCAAACGGCCACGTATGATTCACGAACACGTTGATACCAATTTGTTATGAACGAATTGTCACGTGACTTCCAACTCTTCCATCCATCCATCTTTTTTGTTTTTCTTTTTCTTTTTCCTTTTTCTTATCGTTATTTAATCCGATCAGATCACCACCGTCTCTCTACGATACGATATTAATTCGTTTGTATTGGAATTAATTCGATATTAATTCGTATAATAGTTTCTCTTTTTATTAATTCATTTATTTATTTATTCTTTATTTTCTTTAATGATCTTATTTTAATTATCTTATCTTTTTTATTTTTTTTATTTTTTTTTTTTTTTTTTTTTAATTATCTTTTAAATATCCTTCAATTTTCGGAATTTTGTTCGCGAAGGAACGAAAGGATTTATTTAATTTATATTTTAGTCCACTCGCTCGAAAGAGAGATTTAACTTTCTTTTCTTTTCTTTTTTTATTATTATTATTATTATTATTATTATTATTATTATTTTATTTTACTTCCGGGTTCGTATATCGATCCGAACGAACACTTGACCTTGACCCTTAACCCGTCGGCCGCCCGACTGAACCGGTGAGCACTCTCCTTACCCTCCCAATCCCCCTGACTACACCCTCACCGTTATACAGCGCACCACCGACACCCCTACCCTTCACTCACCCCACTGTTCACTCCCCACCACCATCTGCACCACCACCACCACCACCACCACCACTATACTCCTTTTTTAGTGCACCAAGAATTTTTTGCAGGGGACAACTTTTTTGTTTTTTCTTTTTTTTCGTTTTTCTTTCTCTTTCTTTAATTTTTTTTTGTACGTCTTTCCTCTCTCCTTTTATACCACTCAATCCTAACCAACCCCCTACCCCCCCACCCCCCAATACCCAACTTGCACAAATTAATTAGAATGTAAATTGTATTATTTGCCGTAGGATATGACACCCATAATCTATTCAATAAACTCCACAGCGCTCGGCATAGTAATAATAGTAATATTATAGTAATAATAGTTAATGGCAGGCGGAGAGTGTCAAGATTCAAGGTCACGCGTTTAATCGGAGGAAGTAGTTCATTGGTTATTACTTGGGTGTATATGGAAGAGAGGGTTGTCGAGGGATGGTAGTAGGAGGAGGAGGAGGAAGAGGAGGAGAAGGAGGGTTGTTGGGTTGGTTGATTTTACGAAAGGTGCGGAATAATAATTATTTTTTTTTTTTCTTTTAATCTAATAATTATTGCAAAAAAAAATTTTTTTAACACATATACGTATGTCGTATAAACGAACACACAAACACAAACACGGGACACGGAAACCGGTACACAGACGACACGTAATCTACTCTCTCTCTCTCTCTCTCTTTTATTTCTTATCTCTTAACTCTTCTCTTACTCTCTCTTCCTATGTCAGTTTTTCTTTTTTCTTTTATTTTCCGTTTCTTGTCTATTTCTTGTTCTTGTTCGTTTTTTTCTTGTTCAACGTAGAAATGCACGATGAACCCAAAGATAAGAGAGAAGAACGGACTCGCTTTGACGATGAGAAGACAGGAACGTGCTGATCGTTGCGGAAGCAGCTGAACGTATTCTCCCTCTCTCTTACTATCTCCGATATGTATGTATATATCTATATACAGACTCTCTCTCTCTCTCTCTGTGTGTGTGTGTGTGTGTGTGTGTATGAGCGAGAGAGAAGGAAGGAGATATCGAACGGGTGAGTAAAAGACAGATATGGTATGAGTGTGTTAGAAAGAGATAGAGTATCAGTTAGTGAGTGAGTGAGTGAGTGAGATAGATAGATAGAGAGATAAAGAGAGACAGAGAGAAAGAGAGAGAGAGAGAGAGAGAGAGAGAGAAAGAGAGAGATGGGATATAAGGGAGAAAGAAAAAGAGGGGAGAATGTAGGATACATATATGCATATTTGTTTATTTATTAATTTGTTCATTTGTTTATTTATTTATTTATTAAATTTTTTCACATATATATATATATATATATATATATATATATGTGTGTGTGTGTGTCTGTGTCTTTATATATTTATAAATTGAAAAACAAAAGTATTGAAATTTTGGACAAAAAAAAGAAAAAAAAAAAACAAGAAAAAAAATGAAAGAAATAATAATAAAATTTAAGAAAAAATTTTTTTTGGTAAGAATTCGTAATCGAAAGAAGAACTTTTTGGTATAAAATTTTTCCAAATTAATTTCAAACGATACATACTCATATTATATATATATATATATATAATATTTTTATTTATATGTATATATGAATATGAGTAAAGTCGAAAAAAGATTTTTGACGAAACATTCGCGATAATAATTTTTCATTGTAACAAATTCAGAAGAAAAATTTTAATAGACATACAGAGAATGTATACAAGTGAAAGATAAAAAAAGAGAGAGAGGGAAAAAAGAGAGAATGAGAGAGAGAAAGAGAGAGAGAGAGAAAGAGAAAGAGAAAGAGAGAGAGAAATTGTGTATGTGCGTGTGTCGAACAGGGATTGGTCCTATTTTCCCCACCCTTTCTCAATTTGACTTTAGCAATAGGTCAGGAGAGATGTGGTTACCATAGTAACTGTAACTGAGGAGGGTGCAGTACCAGCAGCAGCATCGTGCATCGATTGCAACCCTCAGATAGTAGTATTGCTTGGGAACGACCCTGACCTTCGCTCAGCTGACTACGGTTCTATATATATATATATATATATATATATATATACATATATACATTTGTGTGTGTGTGTGTGTGTGTGAATAGGTGATTACGAGTATTATGGTGTAGAGTTATACATATATTAATTAAATAAAAATTATTTTTTATTATTTTATATATACATATGGAAAATATGCATGTATTTATTTTATTTTGTTTTATTTTATTTTATTTTGTTTCGTTTTTTTATTTTATTTTATTCTTTTTGATTGGTGTATTTGTTTTTATTCGAGCCCTATTTATTTTATCTTATGTTTTTTTTTTCTTTTTTTTTTTTTTAATATTGCCATCGTTTAATTAATGTTCGGATCTCGTTTTTTCCTTTTTTTTTTTTTTTATTCTTTCCTTTTTATATCGGATCCCTTTCGAACCATCGATTTTAATTTATCGAGATATCATTATCGACAGAATTTTTTATTGCTATTACTTGTTGAATTTCAATCTTTTTTTTTTGTGTGTACAAGATTTAAGGAAAAGAGAAAAAAAAAAGGATAAAATAAAATATAAAGGAATAATTAATTTCAACTCATAATATCAATAATTTCAATTCATCGAATATTATTATTATTATTATTATTATTATTATTATTATTATTATTATTATTATTATTGTTTGTAATTATTTGTTTATTATTATACGTATGATTTGAAGAAACAGTCGTGATTAGGTTTAATTAATAATGTACAGGTTCGTGAAAGAAAGAAATAAGAAAATTATAAATACAAGTTATGTTAAGTTGTTAAAGATAACCAGTGTAGGAGAGAATTCTCGAATGAGTCAGGAACCCGTTATTGCATTCCTTTCCAGAACGGGTGGAATTATGTGACCTTGAGATCCGAGTGTCTTCGTTCGCAAGATGACACTGGTCGAACAATGCGACGTACGCTATTTAAATGTCCGACAAGACGTTCCCTCCGTCCCAACCCCATTTTACCATTCTCTCTTTCTCTTTCTCTCTCTCTCTCTCTCTCTCTCTCTCTCTCTCTCTCTCTCTCTCTCTCTCTCTCTCTATCTTTCTCTCTTTTAAAAAACATATGACAATATTATTTCCAATAATAATTACAATTTTTAATCTATAAATAAATATGACGAAATAGATAGTCTGATGAAATTATATCGAAAAATTATTTAATTAATTTATTTAATTTTATATTTATTAAATTAAAAAAATATTTAATTAAATAAATTTAATAATTTACATTATATATATATATATATTTGATTTATAAATTAATTATTTTTAATATACAAATATTTATTTAAATACATAATTATGATAAGTTTAATTTAATTACTACAATGGCTCAGTCGTCTAAAGCGGTACCTATTGAAAACCTTTCATCCTCCACCCTCTCCAAAGCAGGTTCGAGTCCCCCCCGGTCAAGAAGAAAGAAAAAAAACACAAAGAAGGCTTTTTTCAAGAATTTATCCTAAACCCCATATTCACTATTATTAATAAAAAATATTTAATTACGATTTAATATTAATTTAATGTATATTTACAATAAATGATTATTAAATAAATCCTCTCTAGAGTTAAATCTATAAATTGAATTAGATTTGATATACATAATAAATTTCCCCCTAACTTCCAATAATTAATTTCTATATCTAAAATTCCGTATTCATATACTATATTAATATATATATATATATATATATATATAAATGACTACAAATCCCCACGTATATTTAATATATTATTATATAAATAGAAAACAAAAAAAAAAAAAACAAGGAACTACTTCTTAATAAAGCTTAATAAAATCTCTAAATCGTCTATCAATGTCGAAGTAAGTAAAATAATCATAATAAAATAATATATATATAAATCTAAATCCAGGTAGAGAAAAATATGGAGACAAACAAAAAAAGATAAAGGAAAATACACACGAAGAAAAAAAAGGAACGAGGAGAAACAAAATTAAAAAAAAGAATTTTGTGAATATAAAAAATAAGAAAAGGATATATAAGTAAACTAGATCGACAAGTTTGATCGAGGTTGACTACTTACTACTAATTTATAACTCTGTATATTATCGATCGGATCTGATTGCATCGAGTCGATAAAACGTGATGACCTTGTCGCGGCTTTCACGATGACTCGCCCACCCGGAATTAATGGCCCCCCTAAGGTCTTTCGATTAAAACGTTACGTCCTATCTATTTATCTATCTATCCATCTATTAACTCCTCCACGGCTTTTTACTGCTGTGATGATGGGATTCGGATGAAATCAACGCAAAATAAGCATTATTAACTTCGTTGCGAGAGAAACTTTTCAAGTATATTACCAACTTGAAAACTACAGCTACGTTAAATTATTTACAAACACAGCATTAAATTATATTTGACTTATTTACTAATTTTTTTTTTTCTTTATACATACTTACAATGTACATACGTACATGCATATACATGTGTATAAAAATATTTGATTAATTCAGATTACTTATTTTTTCAGATTAGATTTAATAATTGATTAAATCTTTTTCATGTCATTATTTTTCCTTTTATTATTTTTTTTATTATTTCTTTCTTTATTATTGGATGGATAAAAGAATTGATAAAAAAGAAAAAATATATATATATATATTTAAAAAAATATTACTGATGTGCTTACCTCAAAGTAACATCAAAAATTGTCAAACGTGATACATGATCAATCGATTTCTTCTTTGATCTGTAACAAAAAAAAAATACAAAAAATTAAATCAATCATAATTTAGACTAATTATAATTACTATAATATACATAATATATATAATAATAAGTTACTATATAATTTAATACTTGTGCTAAATATTTATTATTACGATTATTTTTTTTTCCTTCTTTTTTTTCTGCTTCTCTTTCTCTCTACGGTGTTTCTGAAAAGTACCTATATTTACTATAGCTATTGTAACTTAATTATAGCTTGTCTATATTTAGTAAAACAGGAAGTACGAAGGAACGAAAGGATCGCAGTTAAAAGGATCTATTCACATAGATCAGAGAATGAGCCCCATGACACGGCTGAGAATTTTTAAGTTTCTATTTATAAAGGATGTGAACGAACGCTATACCAGAAAGACAAGACTCTTTCGAATCTGTTTTTGTCGAAAATCGATCTTGAGGAATTTCGAAACTCCCCCTCCCAAAAAAAAACAAAAAAAAAAGAAAAAGAAAATTGCGAAATAAATTTCCTTCACATTTTTTCTTCGAACTTTTCTGTTTTTCTTATTTCCAACTTCGTTTCTCGTCAAGAAAAAAGAAAGAAAAAGAAAAAAAGTTCTGTAAACAAAAAATCCGAAAATCTCTCTCTCTCTCTCTCTCTCTCTCTCTCTCTCTCTCTATATATATATATATATATATATATATATATATATATATATATATATATATATATATATATATATATGTATACCTGTCTATAGTTTCTCGGTGAAAAAGAAAGAAAGAAAAAGAAGAAAAAAAAGTGAATGAAACGAACGAAAAAAAAAAAAAAAAGAAAAAATAAGAAAGAAGAAAGAAAAAAGGAAAAAAAAAAGTAAACAAAAAAGAAAAATGAGTCTACTTATTCGTCGCGAGGCTCGGCTCGTCTCGTCGGTTTATTTAAGTAAAACGTCTCACTGAGCTGGAACGAGCGCCACCCTGGATATATATTTATACCCGACGGTGATAAAAGGGAGGTGGAAAATAGTTTTTGACTGGCCTACACGGATCGTTCAAAAGGAAAATGGGGAGTAGGGAAGGGAAGGGAAGAGAAGAGACAGGGAGGATGGGACGAAGAGGTAGGATGGGTGGGCCTGGGGGTGGAGAGGTGGAGAGACTTCTTTGATCAGTGTCAAAGACTTAAGAAAGAGAGAGAGAGAGAGAGAGAGAGAGACAAAGAGAACAGACAGAAAGAGAACCGTCATCATGTCTGAGCTCTTGAATTGCCAATCTTAAAAAAAAAAAAAAAACAACAAGAAAAAAAGGAGAGATGAGAAAAAAAATAAGAAACTTACGAACCAACGACAAACTCGTGTTTAATTGAAAAAAGAAAAAAAAGGAAGGGGAAAAAAGAGAATGAAAAAAAAGAAAAAAACAAAAATAAGAAACGAACTCGTATTTAATTGAAAAGGAAAAGAAAAAAATTCACGTACGATTATAAACGATTATAAACGACGCTATTGTTTGATAATATATATATATATATATATTTTTTTATAAGAAAAAAAGATTAAAAAAAAATGTCCTCACGAATTTGTTCGATTTTTGTTCAAGAGAAAAAAAGGAAAAAAAAAAAATAACAAACGAAAAAGAATTGTACGAAATTTTTTGCACGTGCAATTTTTTTTCTTTTCTTTTCTTTTCCTCCTTTTTCTTTTTTTTTTTTTTTTTTTTTTTTTGATTTCTTACATTTCTCGATAATTTGTAACAGGTTAATGAAAAAGTCACTGGACGAAGACGCGTGCGAAAAAGTCCCTAGATTCGAACGACCAAAAGTTTGTTTTTAATTGCTTTCTTTTCTCTTCTTTTCTTTTTTTCCTTTGAAGTGTTTCAAATACAAGTATATCGATTTGTAAACAAAAAAAAAAAATATATATATATATATATATATTACCATTAGGAGTATTAGATGGAGCATTAGAAATAATCCATATAATTACAATGAAAAAGAATTAGAATCAAATTTATAAAAATATTTAGATAACATAAAATTGTCATTGATGAAAAAACGAATTCTAACTATTTCTAAATATATCTAACAATGATTAACGATTTAGAACGTGAATAAAACTATTATAAAAGATCTAACATTCTAATATTTTACAAATGATTTTACTAATGTTTTATTAATGGGACATGCATAAGATTAAAAGAGACAGAGAGAGAGACAGAGAGAGAGAGAGAGAGACAAAGAGACAAAAATAAAAATAAAGAGAGAGAGAGAGAGAGAGAGAGAATAGTAATTAAACGAAAGGTTAGAAATAAAAGGAAACGTTTAAAAAAAAAAAAAAAAAAAAGAGAGAGAGAAGTATGAATACTTTCTTTCCTTTTTCCTTTTCTCTTCATCATTTTATCCATGAAGCACTTGAAGTATACAGTAAATGCTGAGTGAAAGAGAATGAGAGAGAGATAGATGGATGGATATGGATATAGATAGAAAGAGATAGAGATACGAGATAGAGAAGTACGGAATAGAGTTTTTGAGTAGTGGAACGAGTGGAGGAGAAGGAGGAGGAGGAGGAGAGGGTGGGGGTGTGGATAAGAGTAGAGGATTTGAACAGAGATATCAGGGGTATGAGGAGATGACGGGCAGGGAAGAGAGAGGGGGGAGGGGCTGGAAGAGGAAAGGTAGGAGCAATTGCTGAAGCTTTCTCTCCGTGGTACTCGTGATTATTCGTTGGTAGAAAAAGAAGAAGAAGAAGAAAAAAAAAATAGAAAAAAAAAAGAAAAGAAAAGAAAAGAAAAGGAAAGAGATGTATCCATAGATAGACAAAAGAAGAAGCAATACGGTGTATAAGACTGGTGTATTCCACTCTTTTCGCGATTAACCACCTCAACCCCCAACCCCTAACCACCCCATCAACAGCCAGACCTTTACTCCCACCGCTCCAACCCCCAACCCCACCCCCGGTGTGCCATTGTCAACCCATTTTTTCTTCTTCTCTCTCTCTCTTTTTTTTCTTTTTTTGCTTTCCAAGTCTTTTAACGCCACGTCGCCGGTATATTTTGCCCTGGTATATTTTCTGGTAACAAAGAAGAAATGAGGAACGAGTGAAAAGACTAGATAAATCTGTGTTGGTGTATATATGTATATATGTATGTATGTATGTATGTATGAGTATATGTATGTATATGTCTGTCTTATTCTTATTTATATATATATATATATGTGTATGTGTGTGTATGTAGGTTATGTCATATTACGTTATATATGTATGTATCTTTCACTTGCTGTTGATGTTTAGTAAGTGTACGTTTAACGAGAACGTTATTGTAAAAAAGTTTCCTTTCGTTATATCCGTTCTTGCTCGCGTTTATCGAGAGAGAGAGAGAGAGAGAGAATTTTATATAATTTTATATAACTTCGTATAAAATTATACGACTTTATGTAATAATATTTTATTAATATTCATTGTAGTGATATTTATTATATAAAAAAAAAAAATATATATATATATATCGATTATGTATTATTAATATGTTTTATGTATGTATGTATTATCATTATGTATATATTATATTTTTTTATATAATAATTATATAAAAATGCACATAACAATAACGTAACAATTATATAAAAAATATATATATATATATATATGTGTGTGTGTGTAAAAAAGTAACAAACACGTATCACATTCCCTTATCATCTTTATCATAATTAAGAGACATGTTTGTCATATAAGTTAGTAATATGGTGACTATTATCGTCGCTTTCTTTCATTTCTTTTTTTCCATTTCCTCTCTTTTTTATTTCTTTTTTTTTTCTTCTCTCTTTTTTCTTCTTTTTAATTAGACGTAGTAGACGTTAGAACGCAGACGACACGCACTCTATTTTCTCTTATCTAACTTCAAGTCCTTAGAACCCCTTAGCCCTTAAACCTTAGCCCTTAGCGCCCTTTTGTCAACTGACTAAGGGCTCCTATACCAGTCATATACAAAATGGTCTCCTTCGATCTTCCTAAATACAATTTTTCGAGGGTTACGTTTATTTTCTCTCTCTCTCTCTCTCACGCATACACACAAATACAGTGGTCATCTATCTCTATCTCTTTCTTTCACGCGAAAAGTACTATACTCTCTTAAAATGACTCACTCATTTTTCTCGTTCACGCCTTACTCACGCTTCAACGAAAAACCAACTTCGTTTTTACAATTAAAACGACTTAATTAATCCTGGAATCTTAATTGGATCATCGGAGGAAAAGAAAGAAAAAAAAAAGAAAAAAAAATTAAAAAAAATAATAAAAAGACAAACAAAAAGAAAAAAGAAAAAAAGGAAAAGAACTCGAAGTGAAAAATAAAAATGTGTGTACTCTAAATCTGACTGATACATAAATTTTCAATTTCTTTGTATAATAATAATAATTATTATTATTATTATGGACATCCCTTATATATATATATATATAAAAAAAAAAAAAAAAAAAACAAGATTACAAACTATACATTAATATTATATCATAAACGTTAATAAATTTCGTTCTATCCATTTCGATATATATATTTCAATGAAACGATCAACAAACCAAACTACAAATGAAACCGGTGCTTTTAATAAAACGTAATTATCCAATATAATCTCTCTTCTTACGTACATATATCAATCTATCGTTGTACTCGACAAAAGGAACTCGTTAATTTCCGAAGGACTTGAAATAAACAATGGCTCTTGTCGTTCACGACAAATTGACCAAAGCGTATTTTCTAATCAGACGAACGGTATCAATTACGGCACTTTTCTCTCTCTCTCTCTCTCTCTCTCTCTCTCTCTCTCTCTCTCTCTCTCTCTCTTTTTATCTATCTCTATCTCTGTCTGTATCTCCGTTTTGTTTCACTTAGTCCGATGATTGAAACAAAATGTACAATTGAAATCACAAACTTACGTGCGAGTATATTAATTTTGTATTGTTGATCGTTCAACCAAAAAAGAAAAAAAAAAAAAAAAAAGAAAAGAAAAAAAATGAAACAAAATAGAGAAAAAGAAAATCTAAAATTGTTTTCTTTTTGTTTATTATTTTTCTCTCTCTCTCTCTCTCTCCCTCTCTCTCTCTCTCTCTTTCATTCTGTTTCAGCGAATTAGCATATACCACTAAATTTGTTTTCTGCTTTTCATCATTGACGGAAGAAGACAGCTGCATCAATCTCGATGAAGAGAGAAAGAAAGAAAGAGAGAGCGAGAGTGAGACAGATATAGAGATACAGATAGATACAGATAGAGAGAAAAAGAGAGAAAGAGGGGGGTGGGAGGAGGTTAGAAATATATGTTACATCCAGAATATTTCTGACGAGTCAACTGTGTGATGATGACTCACAACATGAAACAACAACTTCCATACAAATACATGTGACTAACTCTGGTGTTCTCGAGGAATTATCTTTGATTACCCGTTGAGAAGGAGAGGAAAGGAAGGGAGAGCAGGGTAAGGATGAAATATCTATTTCGTTTCAATATCAAACAAAAATTCGATAGAATTTTCTCCTCCTTTCATTTTTTTCTTTCCCCTTTTTTTTTCCTTTTTTTTTTTTGTAGTCTAAGATCGAAATGCCTAGAAAATTGAGAGAGTTTGCAGAGAGGAGCTAGGCTTTGTTAAAAAAAAAAAAAAAAAAGAAAAAAAAAGAAAAAAGAAAAGAAAAGAAAAGAAAAAGGGGTAAGAAAGACACGTTCGTCTGATAGTTGCTCGATAAGTCACGCGTTGCGAAAACGACACAAGGAGGTCGGAAAAAAAGAGAGAGAGAGAGAGAGAGAGAGAGAGAGAGAGAGAGAGAGAGGAGAGAGGAGAGACCTGTGTATCTATTGAGTCGCACGTTTTTCTTTCGTTACGTGTTGCATTAAAAAGTGGTTTATATCTCATACTTTCTGACCTTTTCATCAGGTCAATGACATCCTCTCTCTCTCTCTTTCTTTTTCATACCAGTTTCATACCAGTAGAAAGACTCCCACAAAGCCCGGGATAGTATATTTCACAAACTTACTTTTATTATGTTACACATTTTATATTGTGTAACATTTTATATATGTATAGAAATTGTCTTTTCAAATCTAAATCATTAATTTTGTTTTCTATGGTATGAACTATTTTTTTATGCCGTTAAATATTGAAAATTTTTTTTTTAATGTATTTTTACTATTAACTCCATGCACACGTTTATTAACATATATACATCGTCACGTATATTACGTGTAGTATTTTTCATATTTTTTTTAATATGCATATATTATATATATATTTATTATAAATTGTCTGAATTTTTTTTCTATATAATTATTATTAATAAGATCATTTTTGTTATGCACATTGTTTCTCTTTTTTTTTATCCCACATTGTATATATTTTTATTATTCATTTCTACTAAGACATTATGCAAGCAAACATAATAATAATATATATTATATATATACATATATATATTTTTTCCGTTGTATATTTTCTTCATTTTCATGCATTTTTTAATTGGCACTTTTGCGGAAATTTTTTGCATATTTTTTTCTCTATTTTTCTAACTTATGGGAT
The DNA here is from genome assembly GCF_910589235.1 of Vespa crabro. Classification (NCBI taxonomy): domain Eukaryota; kingdom Metazoa; phylum Arthropoda; class Insecta; order Hymenoptera; family Vespidae; genus Vespa; species Vespa crabro. Next base: position 2,754,714 of record NC_060979.1, read on the forward strand.
GCATAATAAATATATATATATATATATGTTCTTGTTTGTGTTTTAATTGGACTTACACACACGCACACACAAATATGCAGGAAATTATTTTTGTATTACTACACAAATTGTGCAGCAATAATACTTACTCTACTACTTATTACACTATATATATTATTATACACACACACAAACAATGCATATAATTTTTTATATCCGGACAGAAATAACACATACACACTCACACAACCCATACAAGTAAATATATATATATATATACACAAACAAATTTTT
>NC_060979.1:2759986-2762486 GCF_910589235.1 Vespa crabro
ATTGGTATGTGAAATGGTGGGAGGATTAAAAGAAGGAGGAATATCTACACACCCATACTCCAAAAGTAACTAAACGAGACCCAAAATGTTCTTTGATGTAGTTCGAAAAGTTTCTAAATAATTAAACTAAATCAAAAGTTACCAGATCTCAATTGAAAACCCATTCCTTTGGTGTTGATCAAAAGTAGCTAATTGTCGGATCAAAGAAAAAAAAAAAAAGAAAAAAATCCCTAGACGGTGGGCATGATGGCAGTTCGCTCGGAAATCGCCTACAGGAGTCGATCAAAATTAATTAAGTTTGGAATTTAAAAAAAAAAATTGTAAAAAATAAAAAACAAAAACAAAAGAAGAAAAGGAAAAAGGAGATTCCTAATTGTGATTCAAAAGTTCCTAAAAGATGGCCCTAGGTGTGTTGTAAAGTTATCTAAATGTGGGCCCAATAAAAAGTCACTAGAGAAGATATTTTTAATATTTCATTTTAATACATACATATGTAAATACATACATGCATATATATATATATATATATATATCGATTTAACATGCAAGACTTATTGGTGGTGCTGTTGTTGTTGATCATTTTTATATTTTTATATAACTCTTCCTAATTAAAGAAAAAGAGAAAAGGGTGAGGGTGAGGGTGAGGGTGAGGGTGAGGGTAACGGAGAGGGTGAGGGTAACGGAGAGGGAGAGGGAGAGAGTGATTCGCGATTAAAGACCGGAAAAGTCAACTACCTGGCGGCTTGAATGTTCGTGCCGGAAGTAGCATGGTGGTGGGCTGTTGTTATTCGAAAGCAAGGCTAAAATGCTTCATGAAAGAGAGAATGAGAAATATATAAAGAGTGATAGAGAGAGAGAATGAGAGAGAAACTAGCTATCGATCGTAAAATGAACTCATGTTCGTGCGTTGGACTTTCGAGGTCATCGTCCTTTCCAGTTAACCATAGTTCAGTATCGATATGAAAGCTTAAGAAAAATTTATTGGTATTATAACTATTAATAATAATAATAATAATAATAATAATAATAATAATAATAACAACAATTATTATTGATTAATGAATTGATCAATTAATTAATTGATTAGTCATTTCTTCTTATTTCTTTCTTTCTTTCTTTCTTTTTTTTTTTCTTCTTTTTTCTTTTCTTCATTATTCTTAGTGAAAATTTCTTTGGTTCAGTAATTTTGTTGGGGGATGGAAAGAGGTGAGGATATTTTGGAAATACGATTGGAATAAATGAAAAGATGTAAGAAAGATAATCGATCTAATATATATCGTGATTATCGATACACTCACACATTCACAAACAAAATCCAATAATGCGAATAAATCAGTTTTTAAAAAATCACGACTACGAAACTCCAGTGCATTGATAACAAGTCCCACCTTCTCTACCTCTGCACGTCTTTCCCTACTCTTTCCAACAAAAAAAAAAAAAAAAAAAAAAAAAAGAAAAGATAATCTCGAAAAAAAAAACATATTCTTCGACGGGTTTCCAGATAAATTAAAGATAAATGCAAGATAAGTGAGAAAGCGAGAGAAAGAGAGAAACAGAGAGAGAGCGAGCTTGTTGTTTTTGTTGTTATTGGGAAGAACGTACATACGTATAATCTAAACCGGGGAAAAAGCAAGTTGGTAGGAGTGAATAGATAAAGAAATAGATAAAACGACTCGACAGTTAGGAATGCAAAGATAGATAGAGAAAAGAAAAAAAAAAAAAAAAAAAAAAGAGAGAAAAAAAACGGTATATAACAAAAAAGAATAACAACAAGAACGAAAAAAGGAAAATGGTATTTTCAATTGGGGTATCTTTCTGAATGGCTATACAATTTCCTGGACACTCCGAACCCTTCGCATTTCCCTTTCATACTTATCCCTCACCTAACCGTTCAACCCTTCCCTTCAACTACCCCCTCCTCCTTCTCCTCCCCCAATGAACCCTTCACCCATCTTACCTTACTATTACACTTCTCACTCTTTTGTAAATGCACCAGAATGGTTAGGTTAGGTTAAGTTCCAACCAACACTTCACCATTCTATTCCCATCTATGCTCTACACTTATGCAGATCCTCCCTCCCTCCCTCACTCTCCCTCCCTCCTTCTCTCTCTCTCTTTCTCTCGCATGTCTCATGTTTACCATTGCTTATCCACCCACGCACGTGTGCGCATTTTCATGCCCACATGCATTCTCAGGATAACACCCTTTACAAATCCGACTCTTGCAAAAAGGAAAAGGGTTGAAGAGGAGTGTGACTGGAGATCGCGGTCGGATTGGGGAGAAGGGAAAGTTAAAGAGAGAGAGACCTACAGAGGGGGTGAAAATATATATATATATACATATATATGTGTACGGATAAACTAGGGACTTTTTCGTTTATTTTATTTGTTTTTTCTTTTTTTTTTTTTTTTTTTTTTTTACTTTCAAAATTTAAATCCTACAAGCCAGTTTTCAAACCTTCGAATAAACATTGTTTTTGTATTAACGTTAGTAAGACTT
>NC_060979.1:2767486-2769986 GCF_910589235.1 Vespa crabro
CGAGTCACGGTGAAAATTACAGTAATTAGTATATGTGTGTGTGCCTGTGTGTGAGTGTGAAGATTTGGGTTAGCCAACTCTCTTGGACACCTTTTTATATATCAAAAGAAAAAGAAAGAAAGAAAAAAAAAAAATTACGTTCGTACGAGAGTATATTTATTTATTTTTCCCGCGTAAAAATAGGCTAGGAATTCAAAAAAAAAAAAAAAAGAAAAAGAATATCTAATTTATTAAATGAAAAAAAATTCCACCCTTTGTCTTCTCGATCGTAAATCGATCTATTTTTTATCCGTTCAATTATAATTGACAAAATGGCGGAAGAACTTAAATACGAAAATGGCGGAAGAACTTAAATACGAAAATGGCGGAAGAATTTAAATTCGAAAATGGCGAACAGATTGGTCGAACGAAAACAAGAAAAAAAAAATAGAAAGGAAATAAAAAGCGAGTACAAAAACGAAAAGAAAAAAAACCTCACGCGTATGAATGTACGCAAATAAAAATAACAAGCAAAATCTGACGTACGGTTAAATCTGAAATCGTTCTCTCTCTCTCTCTCTCTCTCTCTCTCTCTCTCTCTCTCTCTCTTTCTGTTTTCACTGAGACGACTGGAAAGATAACCTAACTTAGTGATGGTTCTCCTTTGAGAAACTGTTAGACGGTGAAATCTCATCTTACGTCACATGCTCTCCTTGCATCTTTAAAGTCAAGTCGTTTAACGATCATCGTCATCATCGTCATCTTTTTACAACTAGAAAGAGACAGACAAATAGACAGAAAGAAAGAAATAGAGAGAGAGAGAGAGAGAGAGAGAGAGAGAGAGAGAGAGAGAGAAAATGGAAAGTGTCGGATTGATTTTTGTCCTTTTTTCAACATACGATAAATACGAATAAATGTCATATTTCAATAAAACTGATGTTGAACACATTGTCAATAATATATATATATATATTATATATATATATGTGTGTGTATGTTTGTGTGGGTGGGTGGGTGTCAAAATAGGATTATGTATCGACAGCAGTGTCCTCCTTTCACGTTCATTTAATTTTCATTCCATACAAAAGAGTTGGCTGTTTCAATTGTTCAATGTATATAATAATACGCGAGAAGATTCGCACAATTTCTTTGTCCTTTCTTTTTTTCTTTTTGTTTTTCCTTTATTTTTCATGTTTTCTTTCTTTTTTTGTATCCTTTTAATTATTATAACATAGTAGTCAGTAATTAAGTTAAAAAAAAAAAATATTAATTTATCTTCGCCGAAAGGGATGAAAAAACGTCTACGTATAAGTGTACGTATGTGTGTGTGTGCGCTTCTTTTTTCTTCTCTCTCTCTTTTTCTTTCTTATTAAGATTTTCTTATCATTTCTATTAGCTAATTTATTTTTATAAATAATGTATGATTTTATTATTGTAAAAATATATATATATATTTTTATATACGCACGTGTGTATCTGTATTAATTTATATAATATATATAATAATATATAAATTAATTTATAATATTTACATACACACACACACACATTTACATACATATATATATATATATATATATATATATATATGATTTATAAATATTAATATAAATTTATAAATCTTAAGTAATAATTTAATTAAATATTTTAAATATTATAAAATTTGAAAAGTATGAATTAACAGGATATTAAATGATTCTTATCAATAAAAATGATTATTATCTTCCCACTCTTTATCATTATCATTATTATCATTATTAAAAAAAAAAAAAAAAAAAAAAGAAAAAGACAAAGAAAAAAAATAGAAATTGAATAAATTCGAATTAATAATTTTTTCCTTGGTCGCAATCAATATGGCGGTCAAATTCAAAGCCTTCCGAATTCTTACAATTTTCGTAATAAAATTACGCGAACGAAACAATGCGGATGCTTTAACGAATTGTAGTAACAATTAATATTTTATGAAATAATTACTCCTTTTATCGATCTAACTTTCACTTCTTTTTCTTTCTCTCTCTCTCTCTCTCTCTCTCTTTTCTTTTTTCTTCTCATGAAAAATTATTCAATCAATTAATATTTGCATTTGAACAATGAAACACCATACTCATATAAATCTAATTTACATCCATGTTTTTTTTTTTTTTTTTTTTTTTTTTTTTTTTTAATATCCACGGGAATAAAGAGAAAAAAATTCTCATTTATACAAAAGGCAATGAATGATCATTATACATGGATCATTATATATGGATCATCGTATATATATATATATATATATGTAAATTGTTACGTGGATCATCACGTATAAGTATTATAGATCATTATCGATCTTCGCACATAAATGAAAATTGTTACTTAATTTTTCTTCCCTCTTTCTTTCTTTCTTTTCTTTTTCTTTCTTTAATCTTTTTCGTTTCTATTCTTTTTTTCTATCGATTATTATTATTATTATTATTTTGTCCTCTTCTCTTTTTTTATTATTATTATTTTTTTTTCTTTCTTTCTTTCATTCTTTCTCCAATAA
>NC_060979.1:2774986-2792486 GCF_910589235.1 Vespa crabro
GTTTTTCTTTTCCTGATTTTCTCTCTCTCTCTCTCTCTCTCTCTCTCTGTCTCTCTCTCTCTCTCTCTCTCTCTCTCTCTCTCTCTCTCTCTCTCTCTCTGTCTCTCTCTCTCTCTCCCTTTTTTTTTGTAAATAATCCTAAATAACAATTCTTTCGATAAAACCCAAAAAGGGTTTTCTTTCTTCCTTTCTTTTTTTTTCTTTTCGTATTTTCTTTCTTTTTTTCTTTTTTTTTTTTTTTTTTTTTTTATTAATTTAATACTGAACGTAAATTATCTGAAAATATTTTTCTAGAGTATCTTTTTATTTTTTTCGATCTTTAATATCGACAGAGTTTTTTCAAAACAATTTCTTTACACACACACACACACACACATATATAAAGAAATAAATAGATCGTTTTTTGGAAAATATTTAGGAAATACTGGAAGAACATAAAATCGTATCATCCTTTGGATAATCTTACAGAATAATAAATCTTAATCTCAAAAAACACATGTTCAGAAATTCTCCAAAAAAAAAAAAAAAAAAAAAAAAGAAAGAGAGAAAAAAAAAGAAATTTTGAGGTTATAATTGCTCTCGAATATTTCGCAAACTTTTACCAAAAACGAAAACGAGATGTAATATCGATATTTACAAAAAAAAAAAAAAAAAGGATAAAAGAAATAAGAAGTAAAAAAAAAAAAAAAACAAAACAACAAGAACAAAAGAAGAAAAATAAAAAGAAAATCGAATATTTTTCAGGTTAGAATCCCCGATCGATCGTTCCAAATATTATTCATCAATCGAAAACAATTAATAATCAGTAATAAAAACGTGACGTTCTCTTTCATTTCTTTCTTCGAATAAAAATTATCTGTGAGATTTTAATATTTGCATTAAAAAAAAAAAAAAAAGGGGGTGGAGAGAGAGGGAGAGAGAGAGAGAGAAAAAGAAGAAAAAAAAGGAAAAAAAAGGTGTCATCTGATGAGAGAAGTCATCTCGAACGGTGACGAGGGGGGGGGGGGTAAGCGGGGGAGTAGAGGAGCGTCAAGAAAGAAAAAAAAGAAAAGAAAAAGAGGGGAAAAAAAGAGAAAAAAGAAGCACGAAAAACGCTTAAGTAAAATTTCAGATCTTAACTAAATTTCTCTCTCTCTCTCTCTCTCTCTCTCTCTCTCTCTCTATCTCTATCTCTATCTCTGTCTCTCATTCCATCCATCCATCTTTCTCTCTCTATTCGGTATTTCCGTTCTCGAAAGTAGAATCTAATCGTGCATACTCGCTTGGATTCCTTAAGGAGTACGGTATACGAAGGGTGAGGAATGTCGACCGCATCAAACGAGTGTGAGAGAGAGAGAGAGAGAGAGAGACAGTGAGAGAGAGAGAGAGAGAAAGAGAGAGAGAGAGAGAGAACTCAGTTGGGTGGTCGGGAACTCCACAAGTGGGCGAGAATGAGGAAAAGAGACAGAAATACATATACATACATACATATATATACATACATACATACACGTGTATATATGTACACTATATATATATATATATATATACACTACATCTTAGTTTATCTAATCCATCGAAATTTTCCATCGAAATCATTCAATCCATTATCGAACGCGGGAAAAAAAAACAAATGCCTAACGGTGTATCTCTCTCTCTCTCTCTCTCTCTCTCTCTCTCTCTCTCTCTCTCTCTCTCTCTCTCTCTCTCTCTATCTAAAACTATCTCTATCTCTTTCTAACCGAAAAACAAATACACCAATCCTCTCCTGCCTTAAATCGATCATTGCAATAACATCATAATAATATCGTAACGATCAAAAATAACTCTACTTTAAATTTGCATCAATGGAGTTAAAAGAAAAAAAAGAAAGAAAGAAAGGAAAAAAAAAAATAGTTGAGAATAAAAAGAAAAACCAAACGACGATACGACAATAATAATAATAATAATAATATTAATATTAATATTAACATTAATAATAATAATAATAATAATAATAATAATAATGATATTTATCTTGAATCCGCGTTCGATCGTTACGAAGTCGATGCCATGTTTCTTTTTTTTCTTTATACTTTTTTCCTTTTTTTTTCTTCTTCTTCTTCTTCTTTTTCTCTCTTTCTGAGCCAACAACAGGTGGCTCCGAATCGATCGATGTCGAAATGAGAAACGAGAGAAGAAGTTAAAAGAAGAGGTATAAGAAAATCAAATGAAATGAAATAAAATGTATATGAAATAAAAAGAAAATATTAATAAAAATTTTAACTTACTTTTTCGTGCGTGCCTGCGTGCGTGCGTGCGTGCGTTTATGTCCGATGTACGTTGTATATCTTTGCGTCTATTTACTTGTGTGTCACTTTCGATGATAATAATTTCCTTCGATCGTTCTTGATCTTCGTAAAAATGAAAGACAATGGGAAGGAAAAAAAAAAAAAAAAAAAAAAAAAAAAAAAAAAAAAAAAAGTTGAAATCTAAATTAGATCGCACAATAAAGATTTAAACACTGCAAATTTTTCGATTAACGACGAATATATACACAAAAGAGTCACAATAATAATAATAATAAATTATTATTAATATTAATATTATTATTATTGAGAAAAAGAATAATAATAATAATAATAATAATCACATTGTACAAATCACACTGTAACGATATTACAAATACACGTACGCATTTATTATACACGTACAACAACACACGGATAGAAAACGAACGGACGAAAAGGACGCGACGTGAAAATATTCGTCCGACGAGACGCGTGACACCTCGCTCGACGGTTGGCGAGCGAATGAAATGAGATGCTCGCTTGCTCCCCACTACCAGCGTACACTAGCTCCCTCGCACGGAACAACTCTCTACTAACTCTATCGGTAATATCGATTCACTCTCTTATCAATCGATAATGGCGCGTATTAGAATACAATATTTATACTTTTCATTTTGTTCCTTTCTTCGTGAAAATGAACGATACGTTTCTTTTTCTTTTTCTATTTTTTTTTTACCCCTTCGATCTCGTTATATATTTCTTTTCCTTTCCATTTCATTTTTTTTTTTCTTAATCACAAATTCTTGTTAAATATAAATCATTGTACGCGTATACGTCGATGACGATAAAGTAGTTTTCTACATTGTTATTACGTATCATTGCAATTTTTTTTTCTTTTCTATTTTTTCTGTTTCTTTTTTTTCTTTTTACTTTTTTTTTTCTTTTTTTTTTTTTTTTTTATTATTAAGAATATGTAAAATATAAATAGTCAAGGAACAATAAAATAGTGTACGTGCGTACGTATGTGTATATATGTATGTATGTATATATCTATATTATTTAACTATATAAACGATTTATTTACTCTTTATGTGTATATTGAATTCTATACATAATAGCATAGGACTGCAATATCACAATTTATTGCCCTAATTGTTACTAACATTTTGTGTTAATGGATAATTGCAAAATTATTTGGTAACATCTAAGGCAACATTTCTTTTTCTCATCTTTTGTTTTCTTCTTCTTCTTCTTCCTCTTCTTCTTCTTCTTCTTCTTCCTTTATCATCCCTTTTGTAAATTAATCCTTTTTCTGTGATACAGATATGTGTGAATGCTTTGGTGATTCGCACAATATATTTTCTTTCTTTCCTTCTTTTTTTCCTTATCATTTTTCTTTTTTTAGTGATATGCAAGACTTCACACACACAGACACAGACACAGACTCAGAGGCACACACACACACGCACACACATACACTCGTGCATTGCATCATAATTATATTATAATAATTACATATATGCATAATTTCTAATTGCGCTAATTTAATATCTAATTCTTTTACTATTTTTAATTTCATTTGGAAATTAAATCAATCATGGGTTTTCGTCGAGCACAAGTTTCTTCTAATTCTTCTTCTCTCTCTCTCTTTTTCTTTCCCCTTCCTTTTTCCCACCCATCCCCTCCCCCGCCGCCCTTTCGCGCAAATAATTTTTTAAGAATTATTTGACACTTCTTGTCGATTAATTTAAAAAAAAAAAAAAAAAAAGAAAAAAAGAAAAAAAAATAATAATAATAATAATAATGTAAAATATAAATAATACATACAATAAAAAAACATGTGCTCATATACATATACATGACACGCATACATACACACAGACACACATATATATATATATATATTTATATATATATATATATATGTACATATTAAATTCATGGCATGCATATCTATTCAAAATAGATAAAAATAGCATCTTTAATAATATGCAATAGACAATTAAATTGTAATAAAAAATAAATCATTATATGTAATATAAAATAAATCATTATTCAAAAAAAAAAAAAAAAAAAAAAAACAAAAAAGGGAGAAAAAAAAAGAAAAAAACTCAAACATATACAATACAATTAAAGGAAACATATTTTTTGTCTTAACAATTATTAATTCAAAAATATTATTCGAACGAATTCATAATTATTAGAAATTTTCTTTTATTGATCGACATTTCTTTTCTCTTTTTTCTTTTTCTTTTCTTTTTTTCCTTTTGCCTGCGATACGATAAACACACTATTACATCTAAGTGAGAAGAGTGAAAAAAAAAAAAATAAAATAAAATTTAGAAATATATATATATATATATATATATATATATGTAACATTTGCTTTGTGAACGTTTAAAAATATTATTAATTAAAACTTAATAAATCGTTGTGTGAATTCGTTAATAAAAAAAAAAAAAAAAAAAAAAAAAAAAAAAAAAAAAAAAAAAAAATCAAATTATTTCCTCCTCCATTATCATTTGTAATATATCATTTATATGTAAAAACTTACCTAATAAATTCACATTTATACTTAATAATACTATTGAAAAAATATGAAAACTCTTTTCTTTCTTTTTTTGTTTTATCTTTTTTCTTTCCTTCCTTCCATCCTTCCTTTTTCCCCCCACATATATTCTTTTTTCTTTTTTTTTTTTTTCTTTTTTCTTTTTTCTTACAAATTTTTAATGCAAAGCAATTGATACCAGTCGGGTCAACGATACCATTGATTCTTGTCTTTAGTTCTTCTTTTTCTTTTTCCTTTTCTTTCTTTCTTTCTGCTTTTTTGTTTCTTTTCTTTTTTTTTTTTTTGTTTTATCTTTCTTTCCCTTTATGTCTTTTTCTTTTCTTTCCTTTTCTTTTTAATATTACATTTTCTTTTTTTTTTTTTTTTGGTCCATTGAATATTGCTATATATTTCTTTCGTCAGGCAGCTTAACTCTTTACAAGAGTTCGTCAAACATCATCTACTCGATTCAAAATTTATTAATTACGTTTTGGTACGGAATAAAAAGTAAGCTTCTTCTCTTTTTTTTTTCTTTTTCTTTTTCTTTTTCTTTTTTTTTTTTTTTGTTGCTTTTCTTTTCTTTTCCTCCCTCTCTCTTTCGGTAATAAGTACTGCGCTTGTTTGTTTCGCACAGTCTTTTCTCAGATTTTTTTTGTTTGTTTTTTCTTGGAGAAAAAAAAAAATAATAATAAAAAAAGAAATCATACCAAGAACCACGTAAAATCATTATACAATAATTAATATACAAGATGTGATATTATTCTCTCTCTCTCTCTCTCTCTCTCTCTCTCTCTCTCTCTCCCTCTCTCACACTCTCTCTCTCTCTCTTTCTTTTTAGTCAATGTAATAATATATATACATATATATATTTATATATATATATATATATATATATATATATATATATATATATAGATGTGCGTATAAAAAAAAAAGTTAATAATTCTCTAGAGACTTAATTAACTTAACTAAAAATTTGGATTGATCTTTTCGATGACATTGAAAAAAAAAAAAAAAAAAAAAAAAAAAAAAAAAAAAAAGGGAGGGAGGATATAAAAATATAAGCTATGTTAACTCATCGGTACATTGTTTCCTTTCCTCTTCGACGCGTTGTCGTGTACGATTGAAAGCCTCGGTTTTTAAAAAATCAACAGTTTTGTAGACCGTAGTATTTGGTGGTGATTGGGCAGGTGGTAACGTCGACGAGGCAAAACTTTCCGTTGCCTCTAAATCAAGATCTAGATATTGCAAAACGACTAAACGTCGATTTGACGCAGGTATAAACGTATTATTGTGATCCTGATAATAATATATCTATAAAAAACAAAAACAAAACAAAAAAAAAAAAGGAAAGTAAAAGATGTAATTACAATTGTCGAGTGTGACTTGATTTGACGCACGTCATTGTTTTTTTTTTTTTTTTTTTTTTTTCCTTCATACTATTTACCTCCTCTTTATCATCGAAAGCATTATTATCCTCATCCGACGTCGACTGATGTCTAACGGAATGCGTATGCATTGGAGGAGTAGGACTAGGTGCTGCTCGCATTCTACCTCTTCCAGGTGGTGAAGCAAGTTGTAATGGTCCTATAAAATAAATCAATTCATTAATAATCTTATATAGATATCACTTTAATAACATTTGATCGATTAATTCTAATCCATTCAATAATAAAATTATCTTTTAATAATAATTACCTTCTATAGGTGATTTGTTCAATGGTGGTTTAAGTTTTCTATTAATACTTGGCGGTTCAGCAGGTGAATGTTCGCTAGAGCTCATTTCTAACGTTGATAAATTAGTACCAGGTGATGCCTCGTTGCTAATAATTGACGTAGAATCGCTTGTTTTTCTACCTGGTTTTAATTCTCTATAAACAACAGGCGGTGGTGGAACAGCAATCGTTGATGATGATGATATTGAAACAACTGTACTATTATCTCTTATCAATGGACTTGGTAAATTCGAATAAGTTGCTGTCACTGAACTTTCCGATCTTGGACTTGGTGGTTCATCCTCATGAAAATCATATCGGAAAACACGTGTCTCTTCTATTGTACTTGGTGCGGCATTAGAATAAACATGTTTCTCCGTTGTCTGTCCAGATTGATGGGATCTAGGAAAATCATATGATTCATCCGTTACCGTACCAATTGCAATAGTATTTGGCGCTGGTGTAGCAGGTGTTGTTGGCTTTGAACTTTCAGTAGCACCATCCAAATTTAAATAATTATGTCCAGGATTTTCAGGTAACATGTGCGGCGGTTTAGGTGGTCTTGGTGGTGCTGGTAATTTTTCTACGGCAGGTGGTACAGTTGAATCCACTATTCTTAACTTTCCAAATCTCTTTCTAACGCTCCATGAGCCTATCTCAGCGTCAACAGAATTCTGACCTCTGGAGTCGGCTGTTTTTATATGTTAAGTTTAATATATTAAGTTTAATATGTTTTTTTTTTTTTTCAATTATATATACAATTGATAACTTTGTTCTTCTCCTTTTCTTGATCGATCTTTTATTACCTGGAAATGTATCCCAATTGACACTTGGTACAGGAGCTGTCCATTCATCATCCGTAAAGACACTTTCTGCGTCAGTAGTCGTAGGTGATCTTGGTGGTGAAGGTGCTAATCTTCTTGGAGCATCATAATGTTCTGGTCCTTGTCCCATTCCTGAACTAAGAGAACTGGTATCGTTAAGACGACGACCAGATATACATTCGCTAATAGGAATATAAGGCCCAGATATTGTACTTGTTGGTGAGATCGGTGGTGATTCTTGGGATTCATATTGAAACACTATATATATATATATATATATACATATATATATATAATAAAAAATTGTTTTTATACATAAATCATAGAATAAAATTATCTCTTTGATTTTTATAATATAAATGAAATAACGATTTACTTTGACATTGTTGTTCCTCATCTTGAGTGTAAGCCTTTAAACCGCAAACTTGACAAACAGCAGCGACCCATTTGTTCATATCGGCTTCACTTTCAGCTACCAAATAATAAGTTCTCTTTGGTGTTTTAACATTGAACGTAAATTGATATTTTTGTTTACAATTTTCAAACCTAAGACCAGCATCAACCTAGAAAAAATATTTATGATATAATAACAATTGACAAATGATATAAAAATTTCTTATAAATTATATATTACCTGTTCGCATTGATCAAGATCTATACGACCTTTTAATTTTCTACAACGTCTGTCCGTATAATATTCTAAAAAGTATTGTCCAGGTAATTCACCGCTGTGTCTTAATGCGAACCAACGTTTTCTCCATCGCTGTAATCAAAAATCAAAAAAGAAAAAGAACCAACCGACATTATTGTCAAGAGACAATAGAGATTCATTTCTTTGTTTAAAGAAAATTAAAAATTAAATTAAAATTAAAGTAATCCTATTAAAAAATATTATAACTTTTGATAACGTAATTATAAGGATACAATAGTATAATAGAATGAAAACATAAAGGACAAAAATTAAGGTTAGGATTTCAATTGTAAGTAAAAGAATGAGGAAAAAAAAATAAAAAGAGAGAGAAAAAAAAGAAGTTTTGTTGGAATTAACTTACAAATGAACAAATGTAAACAAATGATACAATAATAAATTTCATTTTAGGCTCGATGATAATAATGACAATAACAAAAGGAAAAGAAAAAAAAACAAGAAAAAAAGGGGATGGAAAAGAAAAATTGAACGACCAATAAATCATCTATAATGCCATTAAACAAATAAAACTTACAGCTCTCCATAGTTTAGTAGGTGGCGATTTGATGAGCCATCCTTCATGAACGATTTCTTGTGTAGTTTTAAGAACCTCCATTACTAACTATAACAATCCCTCATCAATTAAATCTGTTTGATTATAAATAATTTCGTTATACGGTATAACATTGTCACATTGGGATAATAAAACCACCGAACACATACGAGGACAACGGCACGCTCGTCGTCCATTTATCTATTTTTGGACGACACACTGACGATCACTACACTGATATACATGAATCGCCTGCTGATCTCTTCCACGATGGCAACCTACCACCACCATTACCACTACTACCAACATAATCAATATAAACACAACTGTCGCAATCGCCATTATCATCACTATCACTACTACCAACACAATTCCTACAACTGTTGGAATCGCCATTACAATCATTACCATTACTACCAACACACAATCACACAACTATCGGAATAGCCATTACGATTCACTAACACTATTACCAACGCAACCACAATTTTCGGAATCGCCATTACCAACACAATTACATTTTATATCATAACGGAACATTCATAAGACGTGTACTTGTGTAAACTTCGTATACGTAGAGAGAGAGAGAGAGAGAGAGAGAGAGAGAGTGTGAGAAAGAGAGAGAGTGAATATTGAAAATCGGAGAGCATTGAAAGATATATATATATATATATATATATATATATATGTATACGTATATATCGTCGCCATTACTAAACCGATATAAACACTCGTACAAAGGCTCGTGCGTGTACGTGTGTGTCTATGTGTGTGTATATTTCTTCATGCGTTCGGTTTCTTCTCGATGACAACGCACTGATGTATACGACTTACAAATGTACCATCGACCATGATTACACGTACATGATTTCTTTCTTCTTTTCTTTTTAGATTACTATTATTTTTCTTAATTATCATCGTTATTGTTATTGTTATTATTATTATTATTATTGTTGTTACTATTGTTATTATTATTATTATTGTTATTATTATTATTATTGATTGTATTATGATTGTCAAACGAAATGTTTCAAAATTATCGCGTTAATAAATAATTGTTTTTTCTCTCCCTCTCGTACTCGAATTAATTTTTCGTTTTCATTTTTGAGGTTATTTTTTTAAGGTCGGTTTTTTTTTTTTTTTTTTTTTTTTTTTTTTTTTTTTTTTTTTTTTTTTTTTTTTTAATGAGAAATATTTTTCTTTTCCTTGACGTTTTTTCTTTATATATATAAATATATTTATATGTATATACATCGTAGAAGAAATTAATTAATCGATTGTTAAGATTTGAGGTTAGAATGGCGATTTACTTTTTTCTTTCCTTTCCTTTTTGGTTTGTTTGATCGAAAATACGAGAACATTTGAGACTTAACCTGCTTTTTTTTTTTATTCTAGCTTTTACATATTTATATATATATATATATATATATATTTAAATATATATGGTATGTGATAATCGTTTGATCGGACGAATGTTATAAAATGATTGAAAGATAATTATTTTATTTATTATATCGAAATAATTGTTTATTAATTCGTACGAGACGTAATGAAGGATTTCAATTATCTAGATTAGAAAAGGCGTAAAATTTAAAATGTCTCATTTATCAAAGGATTAGAAAAAATAATTATACGTTTATTTGTTCGATTCGATGTGATTGTTAAAACAACAGAACAGAACGGAACGGAACGGAACGGAACGAAACAGAAAAATTTCGATCGTGTAGATTAGAACCGGCGCGAAATTTGAAATGTCGAATCTAATAAAAAATCATCCATTCGAAATAATTAAAAAGATTTCGACGAATGTTAAATTGGATATTTAATTGTTAAAAAATAATATTTATTTTCTTATTAACGATCTTCGTTTTTCTTTAAGGATCTTTCTTTTCTATTAATTTATATCCAAAAGAAATTGTTTATTGGTTTAGTATGATTCGTAATAAACGATAAAGAATCTGTTGTCTTATTTATTGTAAAATATGAATAAATACAATGATGATAACATTACAAGTAAATAAACTTTTTCATCGTTTCCATGAATCATTGGTATTAATAAATGAATAATCACGGTTACGATTAATATTACACTCTTGCTTTTGTTATCGTATAAACAGTACTTTTTGTTTTTGTTCTTTTTTTTTCCCCTTTTTTTCCATTTTTTCTTTTTTTTTTTTTTTTAATTACCACCATCTTTCTCGTCACCTTTCTTGCATTATATATATATATATACATATATATGTATGTTTATGTATGTATGTATGTTGCATATGTATACATATATATATATACATATATATATATATATATGTATATATTATCATAATAATATGTTTACCTCGTACACTTTTACACTTTTATTATATAATGTATTTCAATATATTGGAGTTTAATTCGAAATAAATTAATGTACATACTATAATTACAATGTAATCACCTTAATAATTAATTTAATTAATTAATTTATTTATTCATTTAATCATTTATTTTATTTATTTTATTCATTTAACGATTAATCGGCGTTAATTCATTTATTCATTTATTTATTTACTTATTTATTCATTCATTTATTTATTTATTTAATATACGACACATGTACCGACTGTTTCTCCAACGAAATTCTTTCCCTTTTTTTTTCTCATTTTTTTTTTTTCTTTGACCCTTCATTCGCTTTTTCTTCTCCCTTTCTCTCTTTCTCTCTCTCTCTCTCTCTCTCTCTCTCTCTCGTTTTCTTAATCGATTAACTTTAATTTAATTTACTTTATTTTACTTTACTTTATTTTGACTGTGTGATTCGTGAATCGTTTTATTAAATATACCTTACTTTTTTTTCCCGTTTTTCATTTTTTTTTTCATTTTTTTTTTTTCTTTTTTTTTTTACACAACTCCATATAGCAAAGGTAACATCGGTGTCGCAATCCAATAAGCGAAATCGGCAAGTGTGTGTGTGTGTGTGTGTGTGTCTCTGTGTGTGTATGTGTGTTTGTGTATTTGTGTGAGAGAGCACGTGTGCGTCTGTCTCTAAAACAAATAAAAAAATAAAAGAAGAAGTAAAAAATAAAACGAAACAAAATAAAATAAAATAAAGTAACTTGTCGTTTATTAATTACTATTATTTTGTATGTAAAAAAGTTGAAAAAATCGTCCTTGTACTTGCAATACATCGAGTAACGAATTTATTATTATTATTATTATTATTATTATTATTATTATTATTATTATTATTATTATTATTATTATTATTACCATTATTACTAAAGCTATTACTATTATTATTAATATTAATATTAATATTATTACAACTATATTAATATCATATAAATATGGCGACAGATAGTGGTGGAGTAGTGGGGGTAAAGGAAGGAAGGAAAGAAGTGGTATTGGTTAGATGGTGAGAAGTGGGGGAAAAGGGGAGGAACCTCTCCCTTTCCTAATACATATACAAGTTCTAATTCTAATACGTGAAACGGTATAAAATTAAGAACGATTTTAATTAAGATCTTAATTAGATAATTTTGTTTCTTTCTCTCTCTCTCTCCCTCTCCCTCTTTCTCTCTCTCTCTCTCTCTCTCTCTCTCTCTCTCTCTCTCTCTCTATCTGTCGTAATTTCTTTCCCTTATATTTTTTTTTCTTAATCTTCCATTATTACAGATTATTATTATTATTATTATTATTATTATTTTTTTGTTTTGTAATGCCTCGTGTATATTGAACTGGACGAATCGTTTGCCATATATATATATATATATATGTGTGATTTTTTTTCTTCTAAATTTTTTTTTCTTTCATTCTCTCCTTGTTATTTGAACATTTAAATTTTCGAGATAATATATATATATATATATATATATATATATATATGTTTGTTTGTTTAATCTTTTCATCTTTACTTTTTCGCTAAACTATTCGTTCTTATCTATACATATATATACATATATACATATATATATACATATATATATATATATATATATGAATGTATGTATGTATGTAATAATTATACAGGTATATATTGAGAGCATATATATATATAAAGAGAGAGAGAGAGAGAAATATATATATATATATATATATATATATATATATGTATATATATATATATATATGTTTGTATATGTGGGCCATTGATTTTGAAAGTGGGGGTGGTCCATTTAGTGAAAAAATAATAGTTAAAATTAATTCTTATTACAAATTAACATAAAATTTATGTTTTTATTTATAAAAAAAAAAAAAGATAAAAGAAAAAAAAATGGACGATCCACTTTTAGAATCAATTGTATACTTATATGTATACATATATGTATGTATGTATGTATGTATGTATGTATGTACGTATACGTATATGTATACGTATATTTTTGTATGTGTTTGTTCAACGACAGAGAACGAAAATTCGAAAATTATTTTCGAGAAATAATTATTTTTTTCTTCTTTTCGTTCCCAAAGAAAAATCGACGGAAAAAAAACAAAAAAAAGAAAGAAATATATATATACATACATATATATACATATATATATATATATATATATATATATATGCATGGGCCTATATGATTTCAAAAGAAAGAAAAAAAATTAAATAAAAATGCAAACAAAAACAAATCGTTGGATATATATTTCATTGTACGTAAATTTCACTTTTATTTTTTTTTTTTTAAATAAGGATCTCTCTCTTTCTCTTTCACTCTCTCTCTTTCTCTCTCGTTTACATTTTTGCAATTTAAATCTTATGTTATGTATAAATATATACACGTCGATATATTATTATCATCGAATTTCGACAAATATTATATATCGACTTTATTATTATTAATATTATTATTATTGTTATTATTATTATTATTATTATTATTATTATTATTATTATTATTATTATTATTATTATTATTATTATTATTATTATTATTATTATTACGAATCAATCTTTAATGTTAATTTTAATTTTAATTCAAAAAAGATCGATTGAGAGATTTATTTTCTTCTTTTGCGTGTGTGTGTGTGTGTGTGTGTGTGTGCGTGTGTACGTTTTTCTTTTTAATTTTTATACTCTTTTTCTCGCCAATAGTTAGCTAAATTCTAGAGAATAAAATTTCGTAATGAAAAAACGAACGAACGAAATAATGAAAAAGTAAATCGTAGCACTTTTTTCTTTATTATTTTATTGAGAGTCGTACGGCCATTTTCCTTTTTTCTTTTTCTTTTTCTTTTTATCTTTTTTTTAAAGTTCAATCAAGATTTTTTTCGCAATTATCATATATCGTTATTGTTAACGTTTGCTGTTCTATTTCCAAAAAAATATTCTATTTCGAAAAAAAATAATTTTTGAAATTCTTAATTCACGCGTCCCTCCCCCACCCTCTCAACCCTCCCTATTCAATCCAATGCCGCCAAATATATTTTTCTTATTTTCTTTTTTTTTTCTCTCTTCTTTTATCGAATTAGAACCTTTAATTTGTTTTGAACCATAATTGATTTGAGAAACATTTTTGAGATCATTAAAAGTGAATTGGTGATATAGATAAACAAATGATACACATACACATATATTTATCAAAATTCGAACCTTGGAATTTGAAAATTCCTAATTTTCCTCATCGTTCTCCCTTCACCCTATGTCTCTTCCAGCCATACCTCGTAGTTTACTAGATTGATAAATCTTTTCTTTTTTTTTTTTTTTTTACATCAAATTGAAGAAGAGAACTCCTTAAAATCATGGAAACTAATTTTTCTTTTTTTTTTTTATATCAAATGGAGAAGAGAACCTCTTAAAAATCGTGAAAATTAATTCTTTTTGTTCTCTTATCCTTGTTTTTTTTTTTTTGAACCATCGATAAGGATTATTTTTGATTTCCTTCTTTTTTATATAATATATATGTTTTTTTGAGAGAGAGAGAGAGAGAGAGAGAGATAGAGAGAGAGAGAGTGTGTGTGTTATTTAAAATTATATCATATTTTGTTATATATAAATATTAACATAATTAAATAATTAATCATTTTTGAACGTAAAAAAAAATTTCAAAAGGAAAAAATGGCTGTGCGCGGTCCCTTTTTATTTTTTTTTTCCTTCCCTCAGTGGGATTCAAACCCACACGAATTTTTTAAGGGTGTGAGTGGTTGTTCTTTCGAAAATATTACTGTAAACGATTGAGCTAATTCAACGTCATTACATTGATTTTTCATAATTGTCAACTTAAATAATACCGGAGATATATAATCTTATATTAATATATAATATAATTTATTTATATATTCATTTAATAATTAATTACATATATATATATATATATATATATAAAGAAATAATATAATTAAATAACAAATAAAATAGTCTCATTAATGAAGATAAAAAAAAAATTATTTCTGTATATGTAAAAAAAAAAAAATATATATATATATATAAATAAAGTAAAGAGACATTTCATATATTATGATCAATCAATGATAATTATATAAATGATTATGATAGAAAATAAAAAGAAAAAGAAAAAAAAATGTATCATCATCATCTCTCTCTCTCTCTCTCTCTCACTCTCTCTTTCATTGTGGAGCTTTCCTGTAAAATAAAAATCAAAAGAAAAAAACAAAAAAAAAAAAAAAAGAAAGGAAGAGAAAGAAAAAGTAATATGAAAAGAGGATATTGGCATTATTTAGCATGGGGATAAACGAAAAATTGATATCTCATTAATCTTTAATTAGATAATTAATTAATTCACTATTTACGAAAAGTCATAATAAAAAGTATTAATCTATATTCGGTATTTCAATAATAATTAATAATTACTAATGATAATAATAATAATAATTAATAATAATAATAAATGATAATAATAATAATAATAATAAAATAATATAATAATAATAATAATAATAATAATAATTACATTTAATAGTTTTATCTATTGGATGATACTTTAATAATAACTCATAAAGTTACCACAGAACATATATCGCGATCTATATTAAATCATAATCTTGCTCTTTTTTTTTTTTAATAATATAAAAAAAGAAAACAAATCGTATAATACATATATATATATATATATATATATATATATATATATATATATATATATATATATATATACGTATATATAGCGTTGTATCATTCACCTCTCGTTACAATAATAAATTGCTACGAAAGCACCACGTACCAACACGGGATACTTCGAGTCCTTATTAATTAATTAATTAATTAATTATTTATAATAAAAATAATTAAAAAAAAAAAAGAAAATAATTATAATAATAATAATGATAATGATAATAATAATAATAATAATAGTAATAATAATTATTTATTTGCTTATTAATATTAAAAAAAAGGGGGGGGAAAAAAGGGAAAAAAGGGAGAAAAGAAACAACAAAAAGTAATTCGAATTTTTCGCGAGAAGAAAACATTAACTTTCGCTGCTTGTCGTGCCGAAATTTGAATATTTGTGAAAAGAAAAATTATATATATATATATATATCTACACACACACATACATACATATATATATACATTAAAAAAAAAAAAAAAAAAAAAGAAAAAGAAAAAACCGTGAATCTTCTTAGAGAGAGTGAGACAAAAAATGTCGTACCAGAGATCAAAAGAAGATTCTTTAATCTTCAAAGAAAAAAAGAGAAAGAAAAAAAATAAAAAATAAAATATAAAAAAAAAATAAAAAAAAAAAAAAAAATTCTTTTTCCTTCCATTATTTTTTTTTTCTTTCTTTTTCTTTCTTCTACTTTCGAATTGCTTAATTTTTTGTTTCTTGTTTTTTTCCTTCCTCCTTTTCCTTTTTACAGAACTTAGTGGAACTTAGTGGAACAAAAGGTACGCGCCTTTTTCCTTTTTTTTTTTTCAAATTTACAACACCGCCTCCTACCCCACTCTCCTCAACTCCCCATCAAAGAACACAGCCATACTAAGCCAAATACCCTTGGGTTTTTGTCGTTATTATTATTATTATTTCTGTTTTATTAGATATATAATAAAAGAATTTATTTAATAAATCTCTCTTTCTCTGTATCTCTTTCATTCGTACATTCTCTCTGTCTAACTCGCACATACTTTCTCTTTTTCTATCCCGTTATATTCTCCATTTTGAATATTTCCATCGGCCATTTGTTATTCGTTTGAAAATGGCGCGTAGACGCGAAACACCGCCATTTTGATCGTCGACATGACTTTTGAAATATTCATTACGAATTCATGCACGCGTTCACGTATCATCATCAATTTTAATTAAATCAAAATTCAAATAAATTAGGAAGAAAGATTAGATTAAAGAAAAAGAAAAACAATTTGGAATGTGTCGTCGCTTTATATATACGTATATATATATATATATATATATATATATATATATATGTGTATGTGTTTGTATGTTTGTCTGTGTACATATACATTATGTTCTTAACGTCGATTATTAACGTATTTGATGTAACAAAGTAAAAAGAAAAAAAAAAAAAAAAGATGGACATGATTATAATTTTAAAGAAACATGGCGTCGAACAAACTACAGTCGAAAAATGAAACAAATTATCGTTCCCGATTTTTTCTTATTTATTTTTTCCTCTCCTAATTTCTATTCCTTTTTTTTTATCAAAAGCAATTTATCAACGCGATGATTCATCAAATCTACGAAATTTTGAGCTTGATAATAGGAGAAGAGAACGGTCTAAAGGTGAGGATTGAGAGAGATGAGATCTCAAAGAAATCAAGGTCGAACTCTAACCTTAATCGAGCCCCACCTTTGTGACGTCACGTTCTCAATTTTTTTTCTTTCCCAGGCGTTTTCTTCCTTACCGACCGTGCGAACGAAAAAACAAAAAAAAAAGAAAAGGAAAACTGATTTTCTTTTCTTTTTTCTTTTTTTTTTTTTTTTTTTTTTTTTCTTTGACGGAGACAAATACGTGTACTGAATATTGCATGTGTTTT
>NC_060979.1:2794986-2804986 GCF_910589235.1 Vespa crabro
ATAATAATAATTGTTATTACTACTATTATTATTGTGACAATAATAAATCATGTGTGCACTAAAACAAATACATATATATATATATGTGTATATATATATATATAGCAGCCTGTCGTCGTGAGAGTCACCTAATTTTAATATTTCTTTCATTTACGTTTGTTTTATATAATATAATATAATATAATATAATATAATATAATATAATATAATATAATATAATATAATATAATAATATAATATAATATAATAATACAATAATAATATAATATAATATAATATAATATAATATAATATAATATTAATCATAATAATAATAATAATAATAATAAGAATAATAATAATAATAATAATAATAATAATAATAATAATAATAATAATAATAATAATAATATTAATAATAATAATAATAATAATAATAGTAATAGTAATAATAATAATAGTAATAATAATAATAATAATAGTAATAGTTGTTTGTAATCTTGTTTTTCTTTTTTAAATATATATACATACATACATACATACATACATACATACATATATATATATATATATATTTATATTTGGTTGCGACTTTAATCTGCGTGTGTGGTTGTAGTTTTTTTCATTTTTCCTAATCCTCGTCTCAGTGCAAACCCCTCCGTCCCTCTTTCCCTCTCGAAAAAAAGAAAAAAAGAAGAAAAAAGAAGAAGATGAAGGAAATTAATTCTCGATCATAGATCATTATAGATTAATTATTATTTGTCGCAACAAATGATTTATTCGTTTTTCAATTACACAAATTACTTTTTTTTCCAATAGTTCGTTCATCTACCACAATGACTTTCTTTCTTTTTCTTTTTTTTCTTTGCTTATTGTTTCTAAAAAAAATGTTCTCCCCCTCCCCACCTCACCCACTCTATCTTTCTCTATCTCTCTCTCTTTAATGAGTGATTTCATCAGTAAATATTATAATAATGCTAGTCTATTAATTAACAAATTATAATCTTAAACTTAAACATTACTTCTTTTTTTTTCATTATTAATCTCTAATCTTCTCTCTCTTTTTCTCTTTGTCAATCTTCGTCAATCTTTTCGTCTTCGTTTTTTTTTCTTTTTTATTTTTTTTTTTCCTTTTTTTTCTTTTTAATATACCAAGAATGTCTTTTATCTTTTCCTTCTTTCTTTATTTATTATTAATTTTCTTCTCTCAAATTACTTCATCCCTTACTCTTTGTTATCCTCCCACTTTTCCCACCCCTTCTTTCTTTCTTTTTCTTCTTCCTTTTTTTCCTTACTTTCTTTCTTAATTATATTCATAAAAATAATAATAATTTTCATTCATGTGTATGTGTATGTATATGTGTATATGTGTGTGTACGTGCGTAATGACAATAATAATAATAATAATAATAATAATAATAATAATAATAATAATAATAATAATAATAATAATAATAATAATAATAATAATAATGATAATAATAATAATAATGATAATAATAATAATGATAATAATAATAATAATGATAATAATAATAATAATGATAATAATAATGATAATGATAATAATAATAATAATAATGACAATAATTATAATAATAATAATTAATAATAATTAATAATTAATAATAATGGTATATAATAAACTGCATGTAATATTCCCTAATACGACCTAATAATATTTTGAACTATTAATAATTATTTTAATTAACGTTTTAAGTATACACAACACATTTGTACGATTTCACTTAGCCTACTGCGTTAGAGCACAGCAGTAAAGAATTAGGGGGTTGTGGTATGAGGGTTAGTAAGGGGAGGGATTGTTAGTAGGAGATTGAGTGGGTAGATAGAAAGTAATTAAGTTTGAGAAGGATATTCAATCGTTAAGATTGTGTATGTGTATGCATCTGTGTGTGTGTGTATAAATATATGTTAAAGGAAAGAACTATTGATTTTTCTATTCGTATTCTTTTTTCCTTTTTTTCACTTTATGTCGGATCTTTCAAATTTCTCACTTGATGATAGATAATGACTTCTTTTTTTCTTTTATTATATATGTTGTTTATTTATTTATTCTTTTAAATAATAATAATAATAATAAATCAAGTCAGCCATTGTTTTAGATTCATCATTAGCACCAGCTCTCTCTCTCTCTCTCTCTCTCTCTCTCTCTCTCTCTCACTCTCCCAGTCCCTCCCCCCTTCTCTCTTTCTTTCAATTGCAATTTCGATTACGAATACACGCATACATACACACATACATGCATATTATAAATAAAATAAAATAAAAAAAAATCATTCATATACATATATATATATATATATATATATATATATATATATATATATATATATTAATTGGGGTAGTGAGTGAGGGAGGGGGCGAAGAATGGGGATAGAGAGGAATGAGGAAAAGTGTGGAAAGAAGGGAAATGAGGGTGGTAGGATAGAGGGGGAGAAAAAAGTTTAAAAAAAATAAAATAAAAGGGGGGAAAAAAAAAGAGAAAAGAAAAGAAAAAAAAAAAAGAAAAGTAAAGAAGAAAAGAATGGTGTTGTATCACACGAATTTAAAGAATAATATTAATATAAATGTTTAATATGTAATATGTGCTCTTTACGCACTCGCAGTTTCTTAAAATATTTTTTTCCCGAAAGTACAACTCATTTTGTTTTTGTTCGCATTTTCTTTGTTTTGTTTATTATGTGTATGTGTGTGTGTGTGTGTGTGTGTGTGTGTGTACATTGTCAACATGTATGTATGTGTATATGTGTATTTTGTTTTTAAACGTTTAAATAATGTTTTTAAAGTAGAGACGAGAATTATTAGTCGCACATCATTAACTAAATTCCACAAAGTGTTTTCTCTCTTTTTTTTTTGTTTTCGTTTTTTTTTTCTTTCATTTATAGTTTAGGAACGCAGAACGGATGGAAATAGTCTTCATCATCATCATCATCATCATCATCATCATCATCATCATCATCATCATCATCATAATCATCATAATCATCAACATCAACATCACACACATCATCATCTTCCTCTTCTTTCTTTTCTTCTTTTTTTTCCCCTCTTCTTCTTTTTCTTCTTCTTACAATTATTATTATTATTATTATTATTATTATTATTATTATTATTATTATTATTATTATTATTATTATTATTATTATTACTTATTAATTATTATTAATTATTATTATTATTATTATTATTATTATTATTATTATTATTATTATTATTAATAATATTATTAATATTATTATTATTATTATTATTATAATTATTAATTTTAATCCTGTCGCACAAAAGAGTTTCTTTTGTTTTGTTTTTTTTTCCTTTCCTTAATTTCTTAAATTCCTTCCTTCCTTCCTTCTTTCCTTTCGACAAATTTATTTCCGAAGGATCGAATCCGTCTCTCGAGTCACAGCCAGCTCTCTTTGTGTTTAATTATGCCAGCTGATTGACTGATCATGAAGGGCTTGGTGGGGTAGTAAGGGTGGGGGGTGGGCGATTGGCGCGCGAGGGGCGAGTGGGGTAGGGCCTGGGTCGAGGGGTGGGCTGATTAGCTGCTGCTGACGACGACGACGATGATCGACGACGACGACGACGACGACGACGACGACGACGACGACGAGGACAGCAAGACAGCAACTAATACAGCGATAAAGAACAGCGGCAAACAGCTTTTTTTTTTCTTTCTTTTCTTTTTTAGCGGCGATAAAAACACAGCGAATAAGAGTTTAGCTTAAATGGTGTCGTCAAACAACCCCGAGTATGAGAAAATGTTTAATCTCTTTTTTTTCCTCCCACACACACACACACACACACAAACACACATACATATATATATATATATATATATATGTATGTATGTATTTATATAGTACATTAGCGAAAGGTGTGTTCATCTTTTTCTTCATCATCTTCTTTTTCTTCTTCTTTTTCTTCTTCTTCTTCTTCTTCAACTCTTAAGTTTTAATAAACAGTCACTTAATAAACAACGAACGTCACTAACAGTCACTACAACCCCTCAACGAATTTGGAGAGTTGGTCTTGCGGTGTCATAGGTGTCACTTCACTTGTGTCCGTACCACTTGTTGGTGGTGGGGCAGGTGACGGATGATGCGGCATCGTAGCAGGATGGCCAGTAGGTGCACCACCAGCCCCGCTCAATTGGGATAACATCATTTCACTTGGACCACCTAGTTCATGAGCAGGCGAATGTGTCGGTGTCCCGTGTGGTGGATGATGATGGGGCGATGGTACTGGACCAGAACGGGGCGAAGGAACTGGTTGATTACGTGGCGATGGGACCGGCCTCGGTGAAGGATTTGGTTGCGGCGATCTAATTGGCGGAGGTGAACGAACAGATTGCATAAGCTGTTGTTGTACGGATATACCTGGGGGTCCCATAACGCCTTGGGGCGAAGGTACTGGCGGTGGCGTTGGCTTCAATCCTGGCTGACCATAACTTTGCTCGTTAAATCCACCATAGCCTAAATAATGGTGATGATGATTATTACAATAATCTCGCGAATGATCGTTGATTTAATTTGATAACAATAAAAATTTTAAAAGAAAAAAGAAAAAAAAAATAGGAGGAGGAAGATGAACTCTAATATCAACAGAAAGAAAGAAAGAAAGAAAGAAAAAAAGAGAGAGAGAGAGAATAAAAATGTTTTTGAGAACGAAAAAAGAAAAAAAATCAAACCAAATTTCTTTACCAAGAAGAGATGGCCTGATGGGTCTCTGTTGGCCGTATGGTGGTGCAGGTGGTTGCGTGAAAGGTTGTTGCTGTTGTTGTTGTTGTTGCTGCTGCTGTTGAGCCTGTTGTTGTTGCTGTTGCCTTTGCATAACCAACATTTGTTGCTTATACCATTGCGTTTGCTGTTGAACTGTCTGCTGTTGCTGCTGTTGTTGTTGCTGCTGCTGCTGCTGGTTCAACATCGCCTGTATTTGCATCCTACCCGGCTGCTGCTGCTGCTGAGGATGTTGCTGCTGCTGCTGCTGCTGTTGCTGCTGCTGCTGCTGTGACATCATATGCTGCAAATCAGGTTGTTGTTGTTGAGGCTGATTAGGACCCAATGGTCCACTTACTCCACCGCCGTGCTGACCAGTTTGTTGCTGAAGGGCAAGTGCCTTTTTATTAAGAAGACCAAGAAGGTAATAGAAATCAATAAATCATATAAGAAAGTGTGTTGAGAAAAAATAATTATTATTATTATTATTATTATTATTATTATTATTATTATTATTATTATTATTATTATTAATATTATTATTATTAATACTATTATCATTATTATTATTATTACTATCATTATCATCATTTTAAAATATTTTTTAAATAACAAATAACATACCCGTTGCTTTATAAAAGCGGCCATTAAAGGTGGATTACTCTTGAGTATTTGTAGTATTTGGTTTTGCTGTTCAGGAGTATGAGGACTTCTGAGTGTTTGCATTAATTGCTGCAAGGCATGTTTGTGCATATTGCTTTGAGCCTGAGCAGGTGCCACTTGACCTACCGGACCTCCGATAACACCTGGCTGCCTTGGCATTTGACCACCCATTGCCATAGTCGGTTGACCCTGATGTTGTTGCTGTTGTTGCATCAATTGTTGCGGCGTTTGTTGCCTCAATCCAGGATTTTGTTGCATCACAGCGTTAGGTTGGTACCTACTGTAAACGAAAAAATAAAGAACGATAAGTCAATATCAAATATTAGTTATCTTATTAAGAAAATCAATCATATTGAAAATTTCTTGAATACTATACCTGCCGGTCCACTGATCCATAGGAATAAGATGTGTACCAGCTGGATTTGGCATTTGCACAGGCATCGGTCTTTGCATTTGTGGAGGTGGCATAACACCGCCTGCCTGACCACTTACACCAACACCACCACCTGGTGTTACTTTACCATAACCAACATGCGGTGCTTGTTGCCTAGCGGCTTCCTCTTGCACCTGTTTAACAACTTGCAAAACATGTGCCGGTGGTGTCTGCGTGCCAGGCTTCAAACCAATTCCTGGTTGATGCGGTGATGGTAAATTCGTTGGACTAACACCAGGTTTTATAGGAACACCGGCAACTATTGCAACGTTTGAAGTTTGTTGTCCTGCTTGCATAGCTCCAACTGGTCCAGTAGGTCGTGTATTCATCACAGCCATTCTCCTCCTATGTATATATGATTTAATCAATTATTACATAGGAAAATATTAATTTTATTTCCAATTATAATTTTATATATATATTAACCTTAACAGTTGTGCTTGCTGCAAACGTTGCTGAAGTTGCTGTTGTTTTAATTTATGTTTGATATTAGAACAGAATGGTACAAGACACTTGGTTTCTTGGCAGTGCTTCGTATGATAACAACAGCACAACGTTATCACTTGCTTGCAAATTGGACAACCACCACTTGTCATTCTCTTACACACTTTAGTATGCGTTACTACTCTCTTCATCTTTTGACAACTTGGTAACCGACAATTAGCATCTCTACATTGGCAAGCATGTACCAATGATTGAATACATCTTTGTATCAAGAGTTTTCTTGCTTCCTATATTTGTTTTTTGTTTTGTTTTTTTTTTTTTTTTAAATAAACAAAAACAATCATTTTGTTAATTCACGTTCTTTATTTTGTTGAACAAAAAAAAAAAAAAGAGAAAAGAAAATTTTTTTTTTCTTTATTTACCTGTGGATTAACTTGTTTTGCATCAACTGGCGATGATCCATCGTCCAAATCTAAACCAAGTTTCTCCATATGATGAGGATGTCCATCCTTTTCTTTACAACTGATGCATAAATCAAAATCCTAAAAGAAAATTTGTCAAAGTTTTATGACACACACACACACATATATATATATAAAAAAAAAAGAAAAAGAAAAATTGTATCACTTACATCACAGACAGTACAATGGTATCTCGTTTCAACGTGACTCTTACAATTATTACAAGTATAAACGAATTTGTCTTGACCTTGATTATGTAATTCATATAACATTGACATCGAGCTAAACTTCGCTCGTCTTAACGATGAGAACTCGTAATGTTTTTCTCTAGCCATTGTTAAGAAAGCATCACGTCCATCCATAAGATCACAATTAATAACAGGATCTGGATCTTGAATTGGCTGAAAAAGAAAGAAAAAGGAAAAAAAAAAAAAAAAAAGATAATTACAACAATGAATTAAAATGTTCAATAAATTTTTAGATCTTTAAATTGATTGATATTT
This sequence comes from Vespa crabro, assembly GCF_910589235.1. Classification (NCBI taxonomy): domain Eukaryota; kingdom Metazoa; phylum Arthropoda; class Insecta; order Hymenoptera; family Vespidae; genus Vespa; species Vespa crabro. The sequence continues at coordinate 2,802,206 of NC_060979.1, forward strand.
AGAAGATAATAAATGTTCCTCTTTTTTTTCTCTCTCTATTCTTTGTATTTTTTTTTTTTTTTTTTTTTTTTTTTTTTTTTTTTTTTTCTATCGTTTATATACTTACTGCTAAACTGGCTGCACTTTGAGCACTATGCAACCTAATTACGAAGAAAACTTCCTTGTGTTTCTCCATGGTCGCAAATATTTTAGCAGAGAGATCATTACCAGTTTGAGGAGTGTTAGACTTTTTACTATTTTTTCTTTGATTTGCTTTAGATTTATTTGACTTCTTAGCCTTTTTCTGTCCTTTCTTCTTACCATCCGGACCAGTTTCGGAATCTTCATTCAATGAAAAGATCTGGGAAAAAAAAAAAAAAAAAACATACAATCGTTATACATATATATGTGTGTTCCAACGAGAAGTAATATAATTATTTACAAAATGTTATTATTAAGAAATGAAAAATTAAACTTACAGCATTTGCTGCAGCTGCGGCAGCCTCTGCAGCTTCAGCTTGTTTACGTTTCTCTTCCTCTTCTTGATCCAATTCTTTAATACTTTCTTCCAATACATTTGGCCAAAAGTCACCCTCAAAATATGGCAAATCTGCTGCTGAGGATAATTTATCCTCCATCGCTTGCTTCAAAATATCCTATATGCACACAAAATAAATAAATAAATAAATAAATAAACAATAATAATAATAATAGTAGTAGTAGTAATACAAAAAACGAAAAAGAAAAAATATCATGAATAATGATACAACAATCATTTTATTTTTCATAATATAAAATTATTAAATAATGTTTGTCTGACAATCCTCTGTTCAAATTGATCAATGCGATAAGAACAATAGCTTCTTCAGACAATTTACTTTAAGTCTCATCTGACATCTGACTACGATCATTTCGTTGGACAGATAACACTTGAGACTACAAATAATATATTAAAGTTCTTAGACGTTTGTGAAGAAAAAAAAAAAAAAAAAGAAAAAATAAATAAAAATAAAAACATAAAAATAAAAAACAAAAAAAAACCAACAGCATACCTTGTAATCAAGTACTATTCTTTCCATAATTCCTTTATCCAACATTTTCTTATACCATTCTTGCAATCGCTTAGGCTTAGGAATTTTTTGTTCTTGAGGATGGCAGTGGAATATATAATCATCTCCTTCCGATGGTGGACAAGCCCAAATATGAGCCATAGTATAACTATATATAAATTATATTCAATATATATATATATATAAAGAGAGAGAGAGAGAGATTAGGAAATAATATAATTGATTAAATTCTAAGATTTAATATCTAAAAAAAAAAAAAAAAAAAGAAAGTATATATATATATATATATATATATTACTAACCCAAGTTGTTTAGCATAGTCTAAATATCCAAGAAGTATTTCATGATAAACAGCAGTACGAAATTGTCTAGGCCGGAAGAAATGTACAGAATCCAAGTACGCTATGTAAACTCTTCTTGTATTTGGTGGAGTGCATTCGCTTCCATATTCTTGTACGTGCATACCAAAAAAACATACGTCCGTACCGTCGACCTCTTCAAATGCAAATAATGCCTTAGCACGGTATGGAAATTCACCAGGCATATCACCATTCTCTACGAATCTACTTCTCATTCCTGGTTTAACTTCTACTACTTTATCACTAGACGCAACAACTCTAATGGCTACCTCACCGGCGCCAGCTTCCTTCTTCTTAAGAAAATTGTTCACGCGCGTTTCAATATACGTTCCTAATTTTGTTACCGGCAAACGTTTGGCGTTAAACTTATTCTCTTTACGCTTCTGTCCTTTCTTCTTTAGACAATTATCACAGGTAAATCTATATATACATATATGCAAAAAAGAAAAAAAAAAAAAAAAGAAAAAAGAAAGAAAGAAAAAAAATTAATTAATTTCCAAATTATTTAAATGCATGTGTGTATATGTGTAGAAATAATTAATATTTACTTACCCTAATGGCCAAATTTGTTCCATATGTAATACACAAATTTGATGTACTTTCCTACCGCAGTCTGTGCACACAACAAAAGGCTCTAATTCTAAATGATCATTCTTCATCTCCTGGAACTGTTCTTTCTTGATGGCACTATTAAAAATACATATTTTTATATACATACATATATATATATATATATATATATGTGTGTGTGTATATTTAACATATATAAAAATATATAATATCTATATATATAATCTTATTTATATATAAATACTCACGTTTGTGGTTGTGTTGGGTCATCTCCTAACGTCACAGTGTCACCAGGTATGTCGTTGAAACATTTCTGACAGAAGGTGTATCTGTCGGAAATAAGACCATATGCCTTTAGACTATCGTTCCAATAGATTTTTTTATAGATCCAAATTTCATGCATGCATCATATATTTTAATTCGGTGTTCAAAAAAGGCCAATATTTTTCACGTTCCAAATTATCAGTCCAAATCCAATTTTGACAAAGGGACGTGGTTTTTTTTCATAATTACACATGCAATTATAAATTTTTATTATTATTATTATTTTTTTTGTTTTGTTTTTGCCAATTATTAATTATTTCATATATATATATATATATATTCGTTTTCAATATTTGTTCCCAAAAGTTGTAGAAATTCATTGTTCACATTTATTTATTTAATTTTTTTTTTTTTTTTTGAAGTATTTTATATATATATATATTTTTTTTTAATTTTTATTTTTAATAATTATCGTTCGTTTAAAATATTCAGATTTCCAAGTTCATTTTTGTCCAATTTTCCAAATATCAATTTTTCGT
>NC_060979.1:2809986-2814986 GCF_910589235.1 Vespa crabro
CTGATGGACTTGGATTTGGTTGAGTAGCTTTTTTTTATTCAAATAAAAAAAAAAAAAAAAAAAAAAAAAAAAAAAAAAAACAAATTTTCATTTGATTTTCAATCAATTTACTATTTGTATTAACGGCAATAAACATTTCTCAAAAAAGGAAAAAGAAAAAAGGGAAGTATGGGGAAATAAAATTACCTCCAACAGAATTTGTAGTCCTATTTCTACTTGCTTGTTTTAAAGGCAAACAAACAGGACAGTCACTTCTATTACAGTGTTTCCAATGATTAATAATTTGTCTAGATGAACTACAGTGTGGCACTGTACAATTTTTACCCGCCTGGCAGGTAGTCATATGCGTCAAAACATTTTTCATAGTCTTACAGTCTGGCAACGTGCATTGCCACATTTCACCATTAGATTGGCTCTCTCGTCTTTGACATTTATGGGCATGGAGAAGGAGTACCAATTGTTGTTGAATTAATTTACGCTTTTCTGGATCCGCAGTCGATTTTGAAGCACCTATTATTATATTTTCATTTTTTTTTTTTTGTCTTTAAGTAAAACTTTCTTATAAATAAATTTATAAATACATTATTATAATTATCATCTTCTTTTTAATTATTATTACTATTACTATTATCATTATTATTATTATTAAGTAGAAAACAGTATTTTTTTTTCTTTTTCTTACCCGTTGGCGCACCAGTACCAGGCATCTGACTTTGAGTAGCTTGTTGAGGTCCTGGTTGTCCGCCACTTGGTGCTCCTGATTGAGGTTGAGCTGGACTTGGTGCAGGTGGTTGTGCTTGTTGTGCCATACCACCTTCTTGACCACCTGTAACATTCGTGGTACCGATAGGACCATCCGAAGCTCCAAATCTTCCAGCTTGCATAGCAGCCATATTTGTTGTTACAGCTTTCTGTTGAGGTGCAATTACGCCAACAGGATTGTTAGTACACACGGTAGCTCCAGGGCCTGCTCCAGTACCCGGAGATCCTAAATATATACATTTATATATATATGTATATATTATAAGTAAACAATTTATCATATAATTAATTTATAATATTTAATTATATAATTAATAATATAATATTTATTATATAATTAATTTACCATAACCGTATGGACTGGAAGCACCAAGTTGTCCCATATTGGGCATATTTGTCATATTGGGAGGTGCTTGCATTCTTGGACCACCTTGTCCCGGACCAACTATTCCAACTTGATGTACTTGTTGGTGAGGACTCTGTCCCTTTGCAGAACCTACCATATGGGCTTGCTGCTGTTGCTGCATAGCTACAGCTCTGGTATTAATCATTCCAGGACCATTTTGCATTTGAGCTACACCATGAGGCCCGCTAGGATGATGAATCCCTTGAGTATTAGGGCCCATCATGGATACCTTAAATAAGAAATTAATAACGCTGTATTATTTATACTCAAATATAAAATACTTGATTAAAGCATAAGGTTTTTTTTTCTTTTTTTTTTTTTTTTTTTTCCCCCTAATAAATATATACAATATAAAAACTTACTGTATTTAGTGGTTGCTTGTTTAAACTGTTGGTTACAATTAAACTTCCACCTGCCATTCCACCCATACTATTATTTCCACTGGCACTACTCGTCATTACTAAACCAGAGTTCATTGCACCCGGCATAGACATAGTTGGATTAGTTCCGGCCATACTCATTGACGATTGAAGATTTCCCATTGAATTTGCAATGGACATTTGATTGTTTGCCAAAGAACTAGCTATACTGCTAGGTAAGTTTCCAAGACTGACGACCATTTGTGGATCGACTACTCCTTTAGAGACGGAAACGTTTGGTGGAGATTGCATGTTTGGACTTTTGCTACCCAAACTTCCAGCAGCCATTACCAAAGAATTCGCAACCAAGTTTTTATTTCCCTGATTGGAAAAAATCTTAAATAAGAAAAAAATGTACGGTGCATAATTGATTTTTTTTTCTTTTCTTTTCTTTCTTTTCTTTTTTTTTTTTCTTTCTTTTTTTTTTCTTTTTTTTTTTTGAATAACGTTTATGAATTATTGGGAAAAAAAAGAAATTCATATATATATATATACATATATATAAATACAAATTTACATTACTCTAATAATTATTTTCAATGTCTCCCAGATAATAATCATAATAATTACCTGCTGCTGGATAAGATGATGAGATAGTTGCTGTTGTTGTTGTTGTTGCTGCTGCTGTTGCTGCTGTTGCTGTTGTTGTACATGCTGACGTAATTCTGATTCAAGTGTCCCATTTTGTTGCCCTGGACCTGGACCAGGGCCTGTCGCCGGTGGTTTAGCACTTTCAGTAGCAGATCCCCAAGATCCGGACGTTAGTAGATCATCAGGTAGATCATTTTCAAGATCAAACATATCTGTGTTTGTTATGTAATCTGAGAGAATAATAAAATTATATTAGTAATTGTGTCGTAATACGTTTATATACGTATGTAAGAGAAGAAAAAAATAAAAAAAAATAAAATAAAATAAAATAAAATAATAATAATAATAATGAAAATAACAAAATCTGCTGGTTACAGAAAAAGTATTTTAAGTCGATAAAGGGGAACATTAATGTTTTATCTTGAACGACTAATTATAAATTTATCTTTTACTAATGATCAATTCTTATATCATTTATGTATTCGTTAAGATTTATATGTAGAGAGAAAAAAAAAGGAGAAAAAAAAAGGAAAGAAAAAGAAAGAAAGAAAAAGAAAAAAAAAAGAAAATATATATATATATCAACACTTTTTCCCATAACCAGTCGCATGTCAATAATAACTGATATTATGCGTGATATGTACCATAGAGACCAAGAAAACCATTAGTAATTTTATAAAGATTTAGTACCATCACCATGTAGCTTTTATTTTTATTTTAATTTTTTTTTTTGTTTGTTTGTTTGTTTGTTTTTTATTTTGTTTTATAAATCTAATTTCATAAACGAAATTTCAAATCCTACTATATAGCACAGTTTACTTATATGACACAGTCCATATTTATTTATCTTTATTGTATTATTATTTTTCTCTCTCATATTCATATTTATTTCCAATATATAAAATATATATATATATATATATATATATATATATATATATATATAATTATATTTATATGTATATACAAAACTTGTTCATTCCTTTTTATATATATATATTATCTTGAACGTATCTATATACATATATTATTGATGAATATAATTTCTTAATGAGAGAAAAAAAGAAAAAAAAAGAAAAAAAAAGAAGAAGAAGAAGAAGAAGAAAAATAGAGAGAAAATAAAAAAGAAAAAAGAAAATTTTTTTTATCAATAATTTTAAAAACAATTTCCTTAAATATTTCCATGAAACAGTTTTTAAACAAGATATAAAATGTTTGCCTATTCGTTCTCATTTATCCATGACTGACCGACCATACATGACGGAGAAAAAAAAGGGTTCGTGTAGGAAAAATACAAATGCAAAGATTCTACGGGTAAAAAGACTATAATGAAGAAATATATATATACATATATATATATATATATATATATATATATATATATACATATATATATATATGAATATATAAATATAAATATATATATACATATAAATAAACAAATATACATAAATAAATAAGACATGAGACATACACTGCAAGAGCACAACTTAAGGGAACTTATATATAAACTACAGAGCATAATACAAATTTGATCACAATAAAATCGTGCTACAAACTCTACCAAAGCAGCAAAGCTACTGGAGACGCCAAACTTTAGAATAAATAGAGTCATGCGAAGAAATAATATAGTAGATATTTCACTCTCTCTAATAGTAATCTATTCAAGCGAGATAATCAATGCTCTACACTGTTGTACAACTGTTCCTTCTTCTCTCTCATGTAGATTAATTAATCAATATATATATATACATATATATATATTGATTATATATATATATATATATATACATATATAAAGATCTCTTGTGACCCTTCAATATCTGAAACGGTAGTAGAGAGATATAATACAAATAAAAATACAAAAAGAAGAAAAAGAAAAAAGAGAGATAAATATAAGAAACGAAGTGAGATTTCTTTGCTTGATTAAACTATATCAATTATTCTTACCTAACATACCTGAAAATTTTAATAAGAGACACAATGTAACATACATATATGCATATATATATATATAAATAAATTAATTAATTAATATATATATACATACATACATACATGTATGTATGTCGTTACAAATAATACGATATAAATGCTAAATATTTTCATTTACCTTAATTATCTATTTCAATAAAACCATGATACATATGTATACTCATATTATATATTCTTTAATATCGCACGTAAACTCTTCTATAGGCAATATAATACATATATACATATATATATATATATATATATATATATATATATATATATATATATGTATATATTTGTATTTACAGGAATATGTACATTCTATATTAAATACATTTGCAATTCAAAAGTATAGAGCTCAGTGCATGTGTGTCGCATGTCTTTATTATGTTCAAATAATAAAACTTGTTTTAATGGCGCACATCATTTAAGAAGGAATCTGAATGATATTATCTTTATGACAATTAATGTACCTTAAAATACCGAATGAAATTTCTTTCCAAATTTTTTTTTTTTCTCCATACACTGTATAAAAGGGTATCATCAGTCAGTAATCTAAGATAAAATAATATATTAATTCCTTCATTTTCTTTTAAGGCTTTGCCATATTTTTAAAGATGTCAACTCTTTTTTCTTTTTGTCTTTTTATATGCATCAATGATATACATATACATATATACATATATATATATATTTATATGTATATGTCTATATATATATATATATATATCCACACACACCAGGATTATTATAGCATAATAAAAAAAATTTGACAAAACCTCACATACGTGTGATCCTTAAAATACTCTTTACTGTAATATACCGGATAAGACAATATGGAGAGA
>NC_060979.1:2817486-2819986 GCF_910589235.1 Vespa crabro
AAAAGAAAGAAAATAAAATGCACGTTATATATATAATAAAATATAATTTATCGATCGAGTTTGTCGATAATAAAGAGAGAGAGAGAGAAAGAGAAAGAGAGAATGAGAGAGAGAGAGAGAGAGAGAGAGAGAGAGAGAGAGAGAGAGAGAGAGAGAGTATAAAATAAAAGTTTCGTAGAAGTATGCCGGTAGGTATAATATATATATATACATATATATATATAAGTATGTATATATATACGAATCACTAAACTAAGATCATATTATTTGTTTACATCGACAGGCACCGACAGTACACGAGGTTTAACGCGTGCACAAGTCGCTGACGCCACTTTTGTTGCTACTGCTGCCACCAATGAACTCTTCCTTCTCTCTCTGTCTCACTCTCTCTCTCTCTAACTCTCTCACTCTCGCTCTCGCTCTCTCTCTCTCACTCTAACTCACTCACTCTCTCTTTGTAAGTGAACGAACGAACGTTTACGTCGTCGTATCATACCTAAGGATTATTACGTAGAAATGAAATTCGATTGTTTTTACTTTCTTTTTCTTTTTCTTTTCTTTTTCCTTTTTTTCCTTCTATCTTTCATCTTTCTTTTATTTTATTCCATTATTTCTCTTTATTATCTCAATCCATGGCGTTCTTTAATCGCACGGTTAACTTTAAAAATGACAACGATTTTTAAAAATAAAACAAATTTTGGGAATATTTTCACTATGATAATACAAATATTTTCTAATTATCATTCACCGGTTGTTTATTTTTTATTTATTTCTCATTTTTTTTTTTTTTTTTTTTTTTTTTTTTTTTTTTTTTTTTTTTTTTTTTTTTTTTTTTTTTTTTTTACTACCAATTGTTTCCTCTTTTCAAACGTTTTCTTTAAACTTTCCTCCATCTTTGTTTTTGTTTTTGTTCTTTTGTTTTTATTCGTATGATAAAAATAAGAATAATCGATATAAGAATAACGAAAAAAAAATATCCATTGAGAAATGAAAGGAAAAAAAAAAGAAAAGAAAAGAAAAAGAAAAAGGGGGAAAAGAAAGGAGAGACAAAAAAGAAACACCCGGAAGAAAAACAGTCGTTTTTTTAATATGTTTTGTGTTATATTCGCGCGGGCATTTATGAGATTTAAGAATGGGAGATGCATTTAATTATTATTCTTTACTTTCATTTCTTTTTCGCGATCGTCGATCGTTTCTATATATATATATATATATATATCATTATCCTTTATTTTTGATTTTTAATAACGCGCAAAACACGTGCAAGCTTAAGAATTAATCGTACGTATGAATAAAATAAAATCATCGTATTTCAAATTCATTGAAATTGTAACAAGAAAAAAAAAAAGAAGAAGAAGAAGAAGAAGAAGAAGAAGAAGAATAAAGTAAAAGAACAAGAAAATGAAACAAAGAAAAAAAAAGAACAAAAGAAAGACTAAAACTATTTTTAAATATTCGCGGGCTTTAAATTTGAATCATTTATTATCACTAATTAACTATTATTGTTCCGATTGTCAAATTTTCTTTCGTTTCTTTCGAACTTTTTAATATGTCCTACCTCTCCCCCAAACCCCAGGTATTTCACCCCTTACCCTTCCCAATCATCCCCACGTGCGTTTGATATTATTTAGTATCTGTCAATTCTGGCTTGTCAAAAAAAAAAAAAAAAAAAGAAAAGAGAGAGAGAGAAGTGAAAAAAATTTTGACGTAAATAAGGACAAATGCTCGATCATTATGATCTATAATACATACATAAAAATATATATATATATATATATATGATCTGAATGAAAATTTTATAGTCGATCAATCAGCTGATAGGATTAAAACATTTTCTCTCTCTCTCTCTCTCTCTCTCTCTCTTTTTTTTCCCTTTGTTTTTTTAATATAATTATTCCAGACTCCCTTAAAATAATTTAATTTTCTTTTGAAATTTACATTTAGATTTAAGACGATAGAAAGCAAGATAGAAAAGAAAAATATATATATATATATAGAGAGAGAGAGAGAGAGATAGGGGAGGTGGGGAGTGGGGGATAAATAATTTTTGAAATCGATCCTCCTATTCAGGAATTTTGATTGTCCACGTGAGTTGGTATTGTCGTAGAGCATAGTTACCGACGGTTTTCCGGGCGAACCTTTATCGCGAACAGAGAGAAGATTTTTAAGTGTCGCGTCGATCACCCTCTTTCGACCGCCCACCCCCCTCCACCCGCCTCATCAAAAGGGGAAAAAAAGAAAAAAAATTTCGCGAAAAGTTTCATATCGAAGATAAATCCGTTTAATCCACCAGCTAATTATTTTTATCGAATAGAAAGAAAGATATATGGGAAATATACGAATGTAATAAATAAGACGGACGATAAGGAGCGCGCGCGCGCGCGCGATTCTCATTCCCCATGAAAGAGAGAGAGAGAGAGAGAGAGAGACATGCAAAAACATAACCCTAAAAGTCTGAGATAAACCGACGCTGATTTGGTTACAATTGTTACTAAAGAAA
>NC_060979.1:2829986-2862486 GCF_910589235.1 Vespa crabro
TTTTTTTTTTTCTTTTTTTTCTGCATTTATTTTTACTTTTTTTTTTTTTTCTTTTATTTTCTTTCTTTTTTTTTCTATTTTTTATTTCAATAGTATCGTTTTTAATAAAAGTAAACAATTGTATTAAAAATCATAGGTAACATTGTTTTATAAAATTGTATGTGAGAATTTTCTTTATGAGAAGAAAAAACAAAAGAAAAGAAAAATAATAATTAATAACAAATGCGATTAAAATTTGTAATTTAGAACGTTATTTTTAAAAATTTGAATATATATATATATACATATATATATATATATATAAATACATGCGAAGAACAAATTAAAAAATTCTTCTTGTAACGCTACAAACCATTCTCATACTATCATAGAACTATTGCGAATAAATTTGTGTGATCGAATAATAGTTAAAATATTTAACGTTGTTAAATAACACGTTAATGATAATCAACAATGTGTTTTCTTTTTAATATACAATAAATTTGTTCGTTAGATGGTTGTAAAAATTGATAAACTTGTAACACGTAGGGACAAAAATTAGAAATTAATATGCACATGTAAAATTGATATTTAGTTATGATAAAATGAAAACGAGTGTAAAGGGAAAAAAAAAAAAAAAAACAGAGAGAAAAAAAGAAGAAAAAGGAGAGAAAAGAAAAAGAGAAAGAACGAGATAGAGAGAGAGAGAGAGAGAGAGAAAAAAAAACAATTAAAGTTGATATATAATTTCAAACATAAAAATCATATTTCCAAATAAATTATATCTAAATCATGAATTTACTTGAATACCCCTAACACGAGAATAAACATATAACCCATGAAATCAACTTCTCGCTTAAGTGAAACATAATTAATTAATTAATTAATTAATTAATTAATTAATTGTTAATGTATGCATATTCTTATTATATATAAATCTACTTACAAAGAAGAATTATTTACAAGTTTATTTTTAAATGTAGATTTCGATGAATTCGACTAATAAATCTTTGTTTTATCTTGTTGAAAACAATAGTATGATCGAATACAATGTTGTTTTTTTTTTTTTTCCCCATAATTGTTGTAATTAATACAAAATCCTCCTTTCCTATACAAACAAGAACAATTGTATAGATTTAAATATTATTAAATGCTGCGGAGGGAAAAGCTCTGTGTATATTTTTATATATCTATTATATATAAAGGATAGAGTTTAAATTATAATGCATACAAAGAAAGATTTCAATTTCATTGTAGTAAAATCTTTTTATAAAAGAAATTCTTTCATTCTTTTGCTTTAATCAATTGGATGATTAGATGTTTTTAATACTTGTAATTAGAATATGCTTTTCATATGCAATATTCATCATAAATATCATTCTTTTGTTAAGATTTAATTTTCTTCTAAGAATTTATTATCAGATATATTTTAATCATAATAAAGCATAAAGAGTAGAATTAAGATTTTCTGTAAAAAAAAAAAAAAAAGAAAAAGAAAAAGAAAAAAAAAAAAAAAAAAAAAAAAGAAAAAAAAACATTTTCTATATTGCAAAGAAGTTTGAAGAAATTTGATATATTTGTCAATTGTTATTAACACAAACTTTATAATTTAATATTTAAAATCAAGATGCACTTTAAACGGAGTAACAGAGCTGTATAATATATATATTTATATATATATATTATATGGATATACACATACATTTGTGTTTATATGTGTATATATATGCATATACACATACATAAAAAATATTGCAGAACCTAAAACTAATATTCAAATGCAACTGAAACTTAACCCTAACATTGTTAAATTTCAGGGGCACCAAGTACACATTATTCTATGCTCTCAAAGTAACATAGTAAGACATGACAGGTGATGACAAACACACGTGTCATTTTAATATAGTGGAATATGATTGAAACATAGCGAGAGTTATTAAATTCTGTCTAATAGAAATTTTTGACGTGACTTTTGTAGAAAAATTCTTTGTACATATATAAAAAGATTGTATATAATAATCGGAATATGTGTGTGTTTGTTTGTTTGTGTGTTTCTTTTTGTTGAAATCAGGCACTCAAACGAAGTCTTTATACGAAACACCAGCTCAGAGTTTTATAGATTTAACTAAAAGATATTACCTTATTTATCTTCCAGAAATATTGTTAAAAATTAATAAAATATTCGGCTGAACGTTCGTAAACATTTCTACGAGTGATAAATCTAAAAATTTCCTTAACAACTCTGTGCGCTCAGTGTATTCCCAAAATTCCTGTTTCATTTTTGACACAGAACGGGGCGGTCAATCATCTTTTGCTTTATTTTTGATTTCACAGATGTCAGATTTTGCATTTTGTTGATCCAATTTATTTTCAGTCTCTTGCTGACTACCTTCATCCTCCTCGTCCGAATAATTCGTTGGTTCCTCTCCCGGTTTTAATAATTTCCCAACATAATCGTACCTCTCTAAAATTAAATATCATCTTTCTATTTTAATAATCATGAATTTTACACATTTTAACACAATTTAAATGCAATTATTAATTATAATGAAATTTTAATAAATTATCTTTCTTCCTGTCGTACTTCAATTTCAATGCGTGAACTTTGATCTCATAAATAATGAATAAAAATAAAATAAAGGGAAGAAAAAAACAAAACAAAACAAAACAAAAAGGCCATTGAATAATCACACGAGAACAATAGTATCCATTTATGAAAACAGAGAATACTTAAATAAACAGGCATCAATAGAAACTTTTTTATTCTAATAAAATCCTTATACATTAACCACTTGCAATGGAAAGACGTGCCACGTACGTCGAGATGCTTCTGTTACTGGAACATCAGCGACGTGATACACACGTCGTCAGGCAATTGTTGCAGAAAGAAAAATGATGTGCGTGGCACGTAAACCGTAAATTTCTTTGCACCGCAAGTGATTAAATTTATCTTAACGTAATTAAATAATTAAGAAAATAGAGAAAAATATATAATAAAACGTGCCTTTAAATTGCAATTCCCATTCCTTCATAGAACTCATTTGTTCACTGTCTAAATCGCTCAAATCATCATACTCGTCTTTAATCGGTTCTAATGTAAATGTTGCTAATCCTCTGCTAGCATCACGTCCAGCAAATACTGCATATGGTGCACCTATATAAAATATATACAATTATGTATTAAGAAATAATATATACACATATATACATATATGTAATATATTTATTATTATTATATTATATATAATACTCAATATCATATCTATCATATATATATATATATATATATATATATCATATATATCAATAATATATATATAATGTAAATATTATGTCAACAATATTAACAAAATAATGTATATATATATGTTATTTATCATGTATATATATATATATGTATGTTAATGTATATATGTATATGCACGTATGTACATACAGATAGATAAATATCATTAGAGGAAAAAGAGGGAAAAAAATAAATAAATAAATAAAAAAAAGAAAAAAACGAAAAAAAAAAAAAAAAAAGAGATTAATTAAACAATTATCGTACATGTCATAGGACGTAAACTGCGACTTAAAGATCAAAATGATATCTAATGACCTCTGTGGTTTTCTATTTACGTTTCAAACAATTAGAAATAATCTGACGTACATTGAAACGCAATCAGAATCTAATACCATTTAAATATCTGTCAAATATCGTTCGTTCATACATATTTTAAATATCATAAGGTATTATAAATATTGAATATTTGAATATTTTAAAATAAAAAGAAATAAATGTCATTAGGGGGGATAAAAAAAAAGAGGAGGAGAGAAAGAGGAAGAAAAAATGGAAAAGGAAAAATGAAATATATATATATATATATATATATACATACACACGTACTCATATACATATAATAGCATTGTAATACTTGCCAGGGCCGTAGAACGTGGAACCTCTTGTAACATCATAAACGCTTCCATTAAGTGCAACCAATATTCTTCCGTCGGCCCCATTGCCGTCATACTTTTTCAATTCCTCGATAGTAAAGTCACGATGTAATTTTGGTAAATGTTTGATCTCTTCCAATGGTTCCTCCGATTTAATTTTACTCTTAATTATTTTATAAACGAGTAGGGCTATTATACCGACCAATAAAAGATTAATCGGACTTTTAATGATTTCCTCAACGAAACTCGTTAGAAATAACGAATTATTATTATTTTGTTGACCGATCGTAGCCGACGTGGAACCCGGCGTTATTGAGTCGCTCTTTTCGGCCATCTTGACCAACCACCAAGAGAGAGATAGCTTCGCGCTAGTCAAACGAAAAATTGTTACTACGAAAGTTAAAAAAAAAAAAAAAAAAAAAAAAAAAGAAGAAGGGGAAAAAAAAACCAGGACCACGACGACCGATCGAACGAACGAATCAACGTTCGATATTTTTTGCGAAGGGGAGAGAAAAGAAAAAATTATGTTTATTTTCTTTTTTCTTTTCCTTCTTTCTCTTCCTCCTCTTCCTCTTCCTCTTCTTCTTCTTCTTCTTTCTTTTTTTTTCCCTTTTCTTTTCTTACGTTCGTTACAATCTATACAACAGATTGCCCTCGGAACTTTTGGCCGAACAAATTGTTCGTATTAATGTGTTTGTTTAATCGAATAAAATGAATTTATTACGTAGTTTATAAATGTTTGAAAAATATTCTTTGATAGATCTGTTATACGACGTGCCCGCCGCTCGACTGCGCCAGACGGACTAACAGCGGCAACATCGATGTTGGTTACGTGCTTCGATATACATCATTCTTTCCCTTTCCCCTCCCAAACTCCTTTTATTCACTCTCTCTCTCTCTCTCTCGATCGTTCGCTCTCATTCGCTCGTTCGACTAGACTATCTTCCCCCTCTCCTCCCCACTCCTCACCTCGCCAAACTATTCTAACCTTCTTCATGTTTAAACAATAGTGCCGTAACATCGTTCACTTCTCCCTTCTCATTTTTCTTTCATTTGTCATTACGTTCCTACATCGTGTCGTCGTACATATTTCTAGGTTAGGTCTACTTCGCTTAAAGGTAATATCATATTTAAAGAGCATATATATTTACATACATATATACATACATATATATATATGTTTTTATTTTCTTTTCCTTTTTATTATGCACGTTTAAATTTTCGTAACTAAATATATTTTTAGGTTATACCTTTCTTTAGTTACGTATAACTCGTAAATATAATAACGTTATGTATACATTTTAAATCTACGTTATATTTCTCCAGGGACGTAGGGATGAAGGGAGAGGAGAGGATGGATTAAGACGATCATTTTTTTTTTTTTTTTCTTTTAATAATTTTAATCAATAAATTTTAATAAATATCTTTTACTTTATAATATTTAAATAGATATTTATAGGTCGAAAGGGTTGGCGAAGGGAAGTGGGTGAGGAGGGAAAAAAATTTTGGTAAAATTTCGACGAAACCTGTTTTAATACGTTACTGAGTCATAAGATACGACGTATGTGTTGTATGTCTCGTTAGGTTAAATAGTCATTTCGAATGATTGTGATGATGTTACTTATGACGTTGCGATTTTATGATAGGCGATAGGTTAGACGATTTGATATGTATATATACATATACATATACATATACATATATATTAAAAAAAAAATAATTTTTCCATTTCATATATAATTTATGTTGAATACTTAATTTATATACATATATTGTAATTATTATCTAACAATCTTGTTTTACATTTTATTGTAAAAAAAAAAAAAAAAGGATGAAAATTACATGTGTGATTATAAACACACGATATCGATTATGATAACCACGTTAAAGAAATATGATTTTATTAAAATTGTTAAATGACGCGGAAGAAACATGTGAGCGTAAAATGATTCGCAAAAAGTTATTCGACCTCGTTTTTTCGTATTCATGCTGTCTCATTGTCTTTCTCCCTTATCTGTAATATTCTTGGTTATATATGAGTGCGTTTGATATGACATATCTTCGTATTTACATGCATTCACCTTAGATGGCGATAATGATATTTTTCTTTTTTATTATTATTATTATTATTATTATTATTTTTATTATTATTATTACTTATTACATGAAAGTTTTGTCATCAAAAAAAAAAGAAAAAAAGATAATCCAATAATAAAAGATAAAGTGAATCAGTAATAGAAATAATATAAAGTTAACAAGAAAGCTATTTATTTTATTTATTTGTACACGTCAAACATATATATATATATATATATATATATATATATATATATATATATATATATGTGTCTGTGTGTGATCAATTAATATAATTAAATTGTACTTACATTGGACGGTATTGTTTATCATGATCAAGCTAATATATTTTTTAATCATTCAATGTGTTAAGCATCTTACATAATTTAAATATATGTATGTACATTTATCTTTATGAGTATTTAAAAATTTGTATCATGCAATTATTATTTATCTAATACATTAGAGAACATATATTTTTAGTGCAATCATAAATAATACATATATTTAAAATTAACAAGTTAAACTTTTTCTATTGTATTTTCTTGAAGATCAAGATATGGACGGATATCAATTGTCGATGATATAATATTGGGATCTATGTGTTCAGAACACATTGGACATGTCTCATCAGACTCAATGATTCTATTAAAAGAAATAAATGTATTATTAATTGAAAGATTTATTATTTTCAAGAGAGGGAAGAAAACAAAAAAAAATAATAATAATACTAACCGTAAAAATTCACTTCTGATGGCAGGAAAATCGCATTGAGGACAAACTGTAAAATTATCTTCTATGATATGTCTACCCTGAAATATATTACATATATATATATATATATATATATATATATATATATATATATATTGAATATTATTTCTATATACTGTATATATTAAGATAAAAAGAAAAAAAAAAAAAAAAAAAACAAGTTTACCGTAGCTATGCAAAATGGAATTGTATTTTTGCATTTATCACAGGTTATTTCAGTCTCTGGAACTTTACTTTTACAATAAGGGCATGGAGTTAAAGGTTCGTCCTCGAGCTCGTTATCTTTAGCCCTTGGTGGTTTTCTTACTATGGCCTCGATTTTCTTACTATATTTAATATCAATTTGTGTTCTATATTCAGGACGCATTAACATAGCTGCAAAATTAAATGCCGCTTGTTTCAACCCTGCTCTGTGACATTCTATAACTGTTGAAGTTAAAATTGGTACGATGTCTGCAAAAAAAAAAAAAAAAAAGAAGAAAAAAAAAATTTTCATTTCATTTGATATTTGATTGAGATTTATTCCTATTTCTTTTTCTTTCTCTCTCTACTTTTAACTATTTCTTATACTAACGTGATGGAAATTTAGATATATTATTCGCAACTCTGATCAACATTCTGGCACCTCGTAAATGGTCATTCCTTTTTACATGAAGTCTTACCAATATGTAAGAATGTAACAATCTCAAATTATTTTTCATTTCCAATGGCGTATTTATTTTATTTCTTTTTAATTCTTGATACATCCCAAACAAAACATCATGAGCATTTCTGTAATTTCCTAAAAAAAAAAAAAAAAAAAAAAAAAAAAAAAAAAAAAAAAAAAAAAAAAAAAAAAAAAAATATAAGATATTATGATAAAAAAAAAAAAAAAATATATATATATATATATATAAATGAATACGTACCATTAATTTGTTCTTCATTGGCAATAATTATTGCTGTTTTTGCTGCCTCTTTATATTGTTTCCTTGCCATATACAATCGAAACAAATATTTTGGATCCTGTACGTAAAGAAGAAAAAGAAAAAAAAAATAATAAATATAATTCTAAAGATATATACATATTAATAATTAATAATATACCTTTGGTACTCCATCTGAGCCTAATAAAAAATCTATTAAATGATTAGCTAATTTTTCATCTTTAGATGAAGCCACTGTATCTATTGCCAATGATAATGCCATGTCGTCATCAACAGTTAATTGTGCTGCTTTAAGTAAATGCTTTAATGCCTATAAAAGTGATTATTCTTTTTATTGTAATTATTTATTGATTTAATATAATCAACCAGCTAATAATAATAATAATAATAATATTATTATTTAAAAGTTTAACCTTTTGATAATCCTTAGCATGAAAATAATATTTGCCTGCCAAAAGACTATTCTTTTGTGATTCAAAATGTACAGCAAGATTCTTAAAGTCTTCCTTTCTGTTATTATCATCGTCAATAGTATTTATTAAAATTTCACCATATAATTCCATTTTACCATGCTGATTGGCAAGTTGAAAGGCTTCGTCATGACAATTTGACATAATTAAAAATTTAATAGCCGAATTATAATCATTTATCTTTTGAAAATATTTAGCTATCCTTTTGGCACCATCAATGCTTTTAGTTTGTTGTACAATCTCAACGCTTCTGGCTATTATTAATAAAAAAATAAATAAGAAATATGAGATAACAATTGAAACTTAATATCAATTAATAATTATTTCTAACCAGGATTATTTAAATATTCAAGATTGATTCTAATAATATTATCATAATCCTTAGCAGTTTCGTATGCCTTAGCAGCTTCCTCATACTTTCCCTCTGATTCTTTTGCTTTGGCATATTGTATATTTATCTTAGGGGATGATATTTGAGGCAAAAGTTGTCCTACTTTATGCCAATTCTTTAATTTTATATAAGCGGATGCTGCTTTATCAAAATAATCTGCTTTCTCATAAAGCAATGCGGCTTCATTGATTTGCTATAAATATATTAATGTTATTTATATAATAATTGTTGTCCACCCTTCTCCCAATTTTTTTTTGGGGGGGTGGGAGTGGGAGGTTAATTTCATGAAAAAATAACCTTCATAGTTTCCAAAATTTCTGCGCATTCCTTTCTCAATGATCTAGAACTGTCATTGTCCATTGCAATACTGACACCTCTTCTACTGTCACCACATCTAATAGACATTCTTGCGATACCAGCCAAACATTGATTTTTATGTTGAATATCATTTAAATTGAAATTAGATGTTGTATTTGGATCAAATAAACCACGTTCATAATTGGCCAATGCCTTTGGATAATTTCCTCTGTTAAATAATTGAGTAAAATTTTTTTTTAAATGAATATATCATTTAATTTGATTTAATAAAATTAAATAAAATTAATATATGATTTAATATGATTTAATATTATTTAAATCAACATACATAAATTCTAATTGTTGCGCATATTCTCTGGCGATGAATGGTATTTCGTCGGATTTTAATTTCTGTGCTAAACTAAGAGCTTGTTCCCATTGCATCAAATCCCTTCGCAGATATAATGCTTGTACTGGTTCGGTTGATTGTAAAAAAAATTTCTCAGCTTGATTATAATCTCCAAGTAATAATGATGAATGGCCGCATAATAAATTTAATTCGTTTATATTTTCTATTTTTTCTAATGCCCAAACCATCGAAGCATCTTCAATACGTCGATAAACTCTAATGGCTAGAAAGGTGGCATTAGATTTAGAGAGAGAGAGAAAAAATAAATAAATAAATAAATAAAAGTAGAAAAACAAATTTACCAAATTCAATATTTAAATTTGCAATTGCACTTTGACCCAATTTCAACCATAGATCATTGTCATTTAATTTATCACAAATATTCCAAGCATTGTCGTATCTAAAAAGAAAATTCAAGAGAAAAAATGAATGAAAAAAAAAGAAAAAAAGAAAAAAAAAAAGAAAAAGAAAAAGAAAGACAAAAGAAATGTTATTAATTTTTTTTTCTTTTTTTTTTTTTTTTTTTTTAAATTGATACAACAATTCCAACTTTTGTTATATCTTTTTTTTTTATTATATCATCTTTGATTTACCTTCTACACATAATATGATTGTTGAATATCTCATTGATCTTTTTGGTATCCACTATATTTCCAACGTCCTCATGAGAAGCTAATGTTATTTGTATTAATTTACTATTCGGTGTGCTTAATGTCACTTCACCAGAATACATTAACATGGGCAATGCTTCTGATGGTAATTTCGTTGAATTCACTTTTATTATCTTTTGACCTTTTGTGATTCAAAAAAAAAAAAAAAAAAAAAAAAAAAAAATCCATATAATTTAACATTTAATGTTACTTATAAATATTTAAGGGAAACAAAAAAAAAAAGAAAGAAAAAAAAAAAAGGCAAAATTTAACTCACCTTCGACAAAGTATTTGATAAAAATATATGTAACGATAACATTTTTATTGTATATTGCAAATATCGAACGTTCGAAAATATTTTGATCCCATATAATACCTTCTATGGAATCTGGTGATTCAGGCACTTGAATGATATTTTCATTGATCGGATCGTATAAATAAACATCCGATTTATTATCAATGAAACATAATTGTGTACCATTTGCATCTAAATATATATTTTTAATACCATTGTTATGGGTAAACTCTGTCGACTTATTAAATGCTTCTAAATAAAAATATATAATACGGCCCATCTGAAAGTTTTATTAATAAAATATTTATTTCGTTTGTTTAATTTCTTTTTTTCTTTTTTCTCCCCCAATGATAATAAATAAAACAAATAAATTTACATCAGTCCCATAAATTAGAAATTCTGATGACAATGCATGGCACGTTATTCTTTCATTTAAATTATTTGATTCAGGAAATAATTTTGTATCTTTGCCAATGTTTATTAACGTCTGATCCACTTTGATCTGAAATGAGACAAATAATTTATTACTTTATTAACAATTTAGACCTTTTGCATTTATAATAAAAATTAATAATATATATATATATATACCAATTGTAATTGTAATTTTCCATCGAATAAAACAGAAACATATGTTTCGTTTAAAGATATACTATCAACAGTTGCTAAATAATCACGTTCAAAATGTGTATTAATGTCATATTGATAAGTAGATAAATCCCAAAATAGTGCTCTATTGTTTAATGCTACAGCTACATGAAGTGGTCCAACAGCCAATACAGATGGTTCTATTATAGTATTAATTATTTGTGGTTCTGATTTTTCCTATAAAATTAAATAAATTATAAATGTGATTATATCATGAAAAAAGAGAGAGAGAGAGAGAGAGAGAGAGAGAGAGAGAGAGCGAAAGCCATTTTAATTTATATATACCTTGTCTAATGTGTAAAGGTGTACGGTAACTTCAATTAAACTTGTTAACAATGCTATTCTATTATTGCAAACGCTTGTTAATTTTGGAATTTCAACTAAATAAATGAGAACGTTTCCAATGTAAGTTACTACTGCTATCATTGTACCATCCGTTGACCATTCAACTTTACTAATACCGGTTTCACCGGTCACAGAAATCATTTTTTCTGTTTCCTCTAAATTTTGTAAACTATGTATTTTGACAATGCTATCACCACAGGTGGCTACCTTTCCAATATTTTCACTTAACGAGATATCTGTTAAAGTATCCTTATGATTTTTTATTTGAAATAATTCCTGACCAACTTCTTTTATATGAGTAGATATGGCAATGAAATATCCAGCTTCAAAACCAACTAATATATATCCATCTCCGTACCTAAAGATAAAAAAGGAAAAAACAAATTTTATTTCATATTTATATTAATCATTGTTATATCATTTTATATATAAATTATTACCATTTATAGGTAACAATTGGACCATAACGTTTTTGAAAGGCTAATTCGATTGGATTATCTGGATCCAAAATATTATATAGAAACAATGTAGTTTTACTGACGACAAGAGATACCTTAAAAAAAAAAAAAAAAAGAAAAAAGAAAAATAAATAAATAAATAAGAAGATATAGAAAATCACATTTTGATTATAAATTATATAATAATTTATACTGTATTTTCTCCTCCAATACGATGATCCATTTTCATTTCACTAAATTGTATGTCAGACGGATCACCTTGCAATGTTATTTCTCTACGAGTATCACCTTCTTTAGTATTGATCGTTAACATTTTATCTTCGCTTGCTAAAGCTAAAAGACCTTCTATCGACCATGCACCGCATAGTATTCGTTTCTTATGTTTACCCAATATAGGTATACGCCTATATAAATAATATTAATATTATACATTAGAAAAATTATTACGACTATTAATCACTTGCGATGCAAAAGAAATTCATGGTTGCACGTGTCAAAACAGTTGAGTGCAAATCACTTCAGGGTGCAAATAATATCACTGGTCTCACTATCACTTTCCATTTTACAGGTTCTGAGGTCAATACTGATAATTTTGCACGATGAAGTACAATCAGAAACTCGGTAAAAAATTTCATTAACAATTGACGTGTCACGCACATCATTTTTCTTTCTACAATAATCACCTGACGACGTGCGTAACACGTTTAGGTAACAGAAGCATCTAGACGTACGTGACACGTTTTTACATCGCAAGTGATTAAAATTAATAAATATATTAAAGATAAAAAAAAAAGGATATTATTATATACTTGGCATTAATATGATCGTATAGTATTAAATTTCCTTTATGCGTTCCAACGGCTAATAGACAATTTCTTTTGGCCCATATCATACAAGTTAGATTATCCCTAACGCCCGCATCCATTTGAGACTTTTTACCAGTGGTAGCATCCCACAAAGTTATGATAGAAGAGTTTTGCGATATGATCGCTAATAAATCACCATCTGCGTCCCAACCAAAGCCAGTACATAATCCAGGAATTTGTATACGTTCTTGAAGATCACCTTGTCTATCAAATATTGCGACGGATGAATCGCAACCTGTAGTTGCAATATGTGTACTATTACCAGGTCGCCAGGAAGCGTAAACAGTTCCAGTACCATGAGGCTGATCCAAGCGATAGAGTATCTTAATGAAAAATAAAAATTAAAATTACCAAAAAAAAAAGGAACAACAAGAAACAAATTACAATTATAAATTAACATATTATGAATAATAGTTCTTGTATTTAAAAAAAAAAAAAAAAAAAGTGTCACTCACATAACCTACCTTTTCGGATGACATGATGAAGCATTAAAATTTCTACTTAGCCGTACATCCAAATGACTTTTATATTTTAATTACATTACTATCTATCGAGTCGTAACATGTTTAATTATTGATTATTTAGACACTGTTTTTCACTCATATTAATATATCGACTTCGACCGCCATGTTGTTTACATCGATCCCTAGTCAAATTAATGTCCAGGATTATAATTGACCACTGCTGCCACTCGCGTCAATTTTGTGAATTATAACGCGATACGCGTATTAATCGTAGAAGATTGTTTCTTTCTTTTTTTTTTTTCTTTTTTTTTTCTATTCGTCGTTTTTTCTCAATCCAATGGAGAAAGAAAAAAAAATGCAAAACAAAAATAAAAATAGGAAAACGAAAATAGCCAATGAACGCGCAGAAAAATTTTATCGAATGCGTCTCGAATGTATTAACGTTCGTTTATATATCGATTCGACATATATCGGCGTTTCTTTTTTTTTTTTTTGTTTTTTATTTTTTTATTTTTTCCTTTTTTTTCGATCGAAGTCTCTAACCTCACTAAAGATCGTCGTAATATGATTAATACGACGTAAAAAAGAAAATTATTGATCAAGTATAGTACGCCTTGGAAATAGAATCGACTTCCGTTTCCGGTCTAATACACGAGCGTTGACAACCACAAGGTGGATATAGGATATCTTATAGGGAGAGAGAGAGAGAGAGAAAAGAAAGAAAAGAAAGAAAGAGAGAGAGAAAAAGCATACACACGCTTATATATAAGAAACATAATCCTTCTTTTTCTAAGATCGACTTTGGACTTGACAATCTTACCGCACTGCCATTGACTTCGTATTATTGGTTACGAAAAAAAAAATACAATAAAAAAAGAAAAAAAAAAAAAAAAGAAAAAGAAAACAAAATAATTAAAAGAAAAAACTACACACACGTACACGTATAATAAGAATTTTCTTTTTTATATTTCAATTTTAATTTTACCCTGATCATATTGTTTTCCACGATGTAAATCGATGAAAAAAATTTTCGACTTTCGAGAAAAAAAAAATGTCTTCCATAATGATTCTCCATATTCGAACATTTAATATATATACATATATATATATATATATTTGAGTGTGTGTATATGTATATTTGTATTATATTGCCTGATAGCTTTTATATATATATATATATATATATACATCCACATTAGTATATACTACTACAGTGATTAAGATGAAAAAGAGAATAAAATGGAAAGAAGAAGAAAAAGAAGAAAAATCAAGATGGACGTCAAACGACAAAAAGTAGTCTAGAGTACCCGAATAAATAATTCGAAAGAAGAAGACTCGCAATATTGTTTGAATTTACTCGATCGACTTCGGTATACAGTTTGTTGTATCTTTCTCGCGAAAAAGGTTAAGAAATGTATGTATGTGTCTGTATAGAGAATAAACGTGTGCGTATGAGAGAGAGAGAGAGAGAGAGAGATACCTGGAATGGTAATGGTAATGGTAATGGTACCGGTGCAGAACGTCGGGAACGCGGATTATAAGAGCGCGTTTTGTTTCTTGCTCAATATCTCGAACCTCCTCTTTTGCTCAACCCTTCTTCCTCACACTCTTACGTTTACAGTTAAGGACACGATATACTTTGATGAAATTAAGCTGGACCCCGTTGTCTCACGGTCATTGACACACACCATATATATATATATATACCAAAATTATTTTCGTATATGTATATATATATATATATATATAAACATATGATATATGATATATGAATATTATTTTCAATAAAAAATTTCTAACCTCTATAATTTCAATATAAATGATTAAATTAATACAGAATAAAAATATTATTGTACAATTAAAAAGGATTTTTTATGAAATGAAATGAGAGAAGGAGTATAATCAATACGTATAAAATATACGTATATTCGAAAGTAATATAATTATTTAATTAAATGTATGGTTATTATAGATTAAGTGAAATCGTCGTACGATAAGATAAATGTATTCATTAAGAGTACATTTAATTTTACCTTTTAAAATACCACGTATTTACTTAAAGTCATATTAAAGCGTTATAAGATTTCGATAATTTGTTTTTCGCGCGTTTCCATTGGCGACCAATAGAGGCGCCACCGGTAATAATCTCATCGAGTCGTTACGACTTATGATCAGTCGCGGCCGCGAGTTCGTCGTGATAGGACGTGGATTTTTTTTAACCTCTCTCTCTCGTATTCGTCGTTACATCGTTCCTTATATGTTTCTCTTACGTCAAAACGCGTGGCGCTATTACGATCTTATTCTTCTTTTTCCTTATTTTCTTTTTTTTACTTCTTAATCGTATCCATAGAGAACAAACGTTCGGTGTATTTCACATTTTTATTTCATAATTTCTTTTTCATATTTTTCCTCCTCGTATCATCATTATCATTATCTGATTATCATTATCATCATCATCATCATTATTATTATTATTTTTATTATTTTTATTATTATTCGTGAGAAGTGTGTGTTAGTGCTACGAAGTAAAGTGTCAACGAGGGAATTTCAATCCTGCAGATCGAGTCCATCGAGGAAGGAGGAGAGAGAAAGACAGAGAGACAGAGAGACAGGGAGAGAGAGAGAGAGAGAGAGAGAGAGAGAGAGAGAGAGAGAATCGAATCTTTCAACTGTTTCTTTTTTTTTTTTTTTATTTTAAATATTAAACAGGAGCCGTATCCTTTGGAAGAATTTCATCGATCTCGTGAAAAGAACGGGAAAGAAAAAAGAAGGAAAAAGAAAAAGGTCAGTGATAAAGATTTTATATATCGTTATATATTCTTTTTTTCAAATTTAATTTATCAATGCGATTAAATTCCTTCCTTTACTCTTTTTATTTATTTGTTTATTTTATTTTTTTTTTCTCTCTCTTTCAAATCACAGATATACATATATATATATATATATATATATATATAATTTTCTTTGACACGTTTTCATCGTTCGAAGAAAAATCTCAACGATGAGGACGATGATGTAATATCGAAACTGACATCATTGTTTAATCATAGTTATTTATGATTATAATATTTTCTATTTAACGAAGAATATATTCTAATAACGTATTAGATCTATGTTGTGTCTTATGTACTTTACGTACGAGTAAAGAAAAATTCGCGCAATGCGTCTATCCCACCACTAGCACCACCACCACCACCAACACCACCATTATTATTATTATTATTACGAAAATGGCGTACACCCACTGTTATCGAACTGATATTGTTTTCTATTATTTTTTATTATTAATATTATTATTATTAACGTATCGTTCTATCTCTCTTTTACATTGTAAGTTATAAAGTGAAATAAGATTTGATTGAAATCGTCGAAAATTTTTTATAAAATCAATATATAAATATATATACATATATGTATATATATTGTCCTGAAGTTTGTCAATTGACTGACGTAGTACGTATGACGCAAAAAAGAAAAAAGGAAAACAGAAGAAAAACGTTCGTACGATTATTTTTGCCTATAACGAACGTCCATTTTTTGGTTTTCTTTTTGCCTTTTTTTTTTTTTTTTTTATTCTTCTTTATTTATTTATTTATTTTATATTTTTCTTCCTTATAATGTCCTGATAAATACGCACGTGTACACGGACAAAAATATCTTTTTTCTTTCTCTTTTGTTTTCTTTTTTTTTCTTTTTCAGGAATGAATTTTCATTTTATTCGAGAATAAAATTCGTCATTGTCGTTCTTCTCGACGTAGATTTTATTGAAATTTTTATTGAAACAAATTCTAATAATAATAACAATTACGATGATGATTTTAATATCGTATAATTATTAGATAATGTTAATTAAATTCGACGTATGTTCATAAAATAAAGAAACAAAATATTATTGTTATCATTATTCGCAAAATATTATTGTAGGTTAATAATAATAAGAATAAATATTGCACGAGTATCTATAGGTAAATATCGTTAAAGCAATGTATACCGACCTTTACACGTTAATGTAAACAACCACAAAGAGCCGAGATGATTATCGTTAGAATTGGTCTGTACTAACGGCGTGTTAGAGAATATCAGAAATAATGCTTTACCTTTCTATTTGTTTTTCTTTTTTTTACTTTTTCTTTTCTTTTTTTCCTTTCTTTCTTTTTTCCTCCCTCTACGTATTTTTATTTATTTCTTATTCGAGTTGTTACGTATAATCGTACTTGATCATTCACAAAAATTATTATTATTATTATTATTATTATTATTGTTATTATTTTTTTTTTATTTATTTGCATATTCATTTATTTGTTCGTTCGTTTTTTTTTTCTTCTAACGAATCGAATTATTAAATAATTTAATGTCTTGACTAAAATTGGAAGTATTAAATAGAGATTTTTTTTTTCTCCTTAATACCTGAAATATTATTTAAAAAAACACACACACACACAAAGGAAGAAGAAAGAAAACGAAAACAAAATTATGTTACGTAATATTTTGTTATGAATGAAATTGCATTTCTGTATTATTATTATTATTATTATTATTATTTATTTTTTTTTTTCTTTCTTACGAATCTTACGCATACGTATGTATGTATCTATCTATTTAAAATTTCATAAGTCCGTTCTTATGTATAGGAAGAAAAAAAAAGACACGTTGCAGGGTATAAGAACTTAAAAAACAAAAAAAAAGAAAAAAAGACGGAAAAAAAAGAAAGACAAAGAAAGTTTTAGAACGAATCGTTTATACGCCCAAGTGAAAAGTTCCGATGAGAAAATTGTTATTCGGTATCCCGTCGATTAGAATGTCGATGTCCTTGGATCGGTTAAATAAATCGATTACATAACCTCAAAAGTAAATATATTATTCGAAACGAGCCTTAATCGTACCGACACAATCATAAGGAAACACTCGTAATAATATTTGGATAGTTCTTGACGAATTTATGTCGAAGATAATTATTTTAGGGGAAATAAAAAAAGAAAAAAAAAAAAAAAAATAAAAAAAGAAAATTAATACCATAAGATAAGATACATTAATCGATGAACTACAATTTTGAAACGATTAAATATAATTACGCGAAAAGTATATAGATTTTTATTTTTCGCTTATAGAAATGATTTCGTTTAAAGGGGTGGGCCAAATTTCACAATTAAAAAAAAAAAAAAATCACTCAGAAAAATCACTAGTTTATAATTAAAAAAAAAAAAAAGAAAAAAAAAAAATCACGCGTAAGAAATAAAAAAAAATCATAATTAAAAAAGCTTCTTCGATTCCATAATAAATAAATAAATAAATAAATAAATAAATAAATAAATAAATAAATAAATAAAACAGTCGCCATTAAAGAAGAATTCCCCATTTAATAAATAATAAAAGTCACCATTGTTGTGAGGAGAGATCGTCATCGAAAAAAAAAAAAAAAAATCGCTATTTCACAGAAAAAAATTGCCATAAAAAAAAAGAATCATTTCATAACAAAAAAAAAAAAAAAAAAAAAAAAAAAAAAAAAATTACACCAATTTTAAAAAATCATTATTTAAAAAGAAAAGAAAATTATAAATATTTATTTATATGTACTATTTTTTATATATTATTTAAATTTGTCGATTATAATAAGAATTTTCGAAGAATTGCCGAAATATTTGATTTAAGGATGTATCTTTCTCTCTTTCTCTCTCTCTCTCTCTCTCTGTCTTTTTTTTTTTATTTTCAAGGAGGTACCAAGATTATGTGCGTTTCACTTTCGTGTTAAGAAGTTCGTGTTGTTGTCGAGCTCGGTAATAATCCGTGACTAATTGCCCCCGTTGAAAGATGCGATTCACAAGAATAATTTTGCTCTAATAGGCAACGTGAGTATTCTTTTTGTCGCGTGGACGTTTCTCCTTATATATATATATATTTTTTTTTTTTCTTTATTCTCTTTTTTGCTTCAGATTTGAAAAAAAAAAAAAAAAGAAAGAAAAAAAAACTACGAAGTCGGCTTTGTAATACTGCATGTCTAATTAAGGGTCTAATAAGTCTCGTAAGTTAGTAATTAATTTGTCAAATCATCTAGTAACTTTTGGAGATCCAACGTTAATCCTTTTAGGGATAATCCTTTATAGGGAATATATAATTGATTTTTGAATCGAATTTTTTCTTTCTTTCTTTTTTCTTTTCTTTTTTTTTTTTTCCTAAGTTCGCTCTTATTTCTTCGTTTCCACTGTTTTTTTCATTAGAGTCATCTTTTTGTCATTTCGAGCGAGATCGTTATATGTATATATTTTTTTTTTATTTTGTGTGTGCATGTATTTTTTTTCCAGTTCTTTTTGTTTATTTTTTTTTTCTTTTATTTTTTTTTTCGTTCCTTTTTTTTTCTTCTTTTTTTCTTTTTACATACACCAAAGTGTTTCCTCATGAGATATATTTCGTGGAATAATATTTGAAAAGCTTGGATGAATTTGGATTTTATGAGTGAAGTGTCGTGTTCTTAATAATTGTAGATCTTATCTTTTATCGTGTGTGTGTGTATGTGTGTATATATATATATATATATAGTCTTATCAAAAAAAATAAACGTCTGTTTCCGTGTTTTATTCGAAAATCGAGATATTTTGCGATATAATTTTTCGAAATACCTGTATATATATATATATATATATTTTTTTTTTTTCTTCGTCTTTCGACATTCCATTTTCAACTGATGACGCCATTTCGAAATAATCATTAAAGGAATGACGACGACGATAACGATGACGACGACGACGAGACAACGATGATAAGAATCATTAACCTAATTTTTATTGTATTTATCAAGTTTTCGAGGTGCGGTTGATTTCGAGATTAAATCTGTCTCATCGTTTAAGTATTTATTAATAGTTTGTATTTCGTTATACTCCTTATCGTTCTTATCGTAATGACACATTCGAGAGCATTAAGATTAATGAATTAACAAGGATTTAATTTGGTTCGCAATATTTTATGTTTTTTCTTTTCCTTTTCTTTTCTTTCGTTCGTTTCGTTGATATCTCGTGAAGAAATTTTTATCACAAAAGAGATTCATTTTTTTTTGTTTATTAAAAAAAAAAAAAAAAAAAAAGAAATCGTCGTCTAAAAATCTCCATTTCTTAAAAATTGTCGACTCATAATAATAATAATAATACTAATAATAATAATAATAATAGTAAAAGTTACTATTTAAAAACAAATGACAAAGTTTTTATCGCCATTTCTTTTTTTTTCCCCATAAACATTAGCTTATCAGTTTTTAGGTATTTTCTATTTTTTTTTTTCTTTTTCCTTTCGGTCGATTTCACTTCTCATTTATTCAATTTTATCAATCTACGTTTCGCTCGATTACCATCGTCATTTTTTCGTCATTCTCGTCGCCATTTTCTATTCCTTTTCCTTACTTCTCTCTTCCTACAGATATTGATTATAAAATAAAGACGTAGAAAAAAGGAAGGGTATAAGTTTGATCGAGAAAAGAAAGAGAAAAAAGAAGAAAAGAAAAGAAAGAAGAGAAGTAACCAGAAGAAAGAAAATAAATTCCATAATCAGTAAAACGATCTCCATAAACATTTCTTTTTTTTTTTTTTTTTTGTATCTTCAACTTTTGATCGTAGACGTTGAATATAATTCAATGGAATATCTCCTAGTATAATTTTCCTAGTATAATTTTCCTCCACCCTACCTCAGTCCACCCTATTCCACCCCATTCGAACCCCACCTCAGTCCACCCCCTCCCTCACCTATCCCTCACCCATCCCTAACCCCCCTAGCTTCTCTCCACCTCTCTTTCTCATCTACCTTGCAGTCCAAAATCAATATAGACGGCAGCAGCGGTATTCCGGCATCGTATCATGCTGCAGAGAATTCTTTTGGAGGATAATTTTTTTGACCAGCTTTTTGATGATTTTTCCCCTCTCCATTTCTATACTCCTCTCCTTCTACCTTCCAATCTTCGCCAAATACGCAGAAATATATAGTTACTTGTGATATAACCTATTTTATAACCTCGTAATTTCATCGTACGCTCATAAACTTTGACGTTACAAATTTTATCCCCCACCCTCTTTCCTCTCCCTTCCGTCAATGTTATCATCCTTTGAAAAGAATGTAAAAAAAAATTTTTCTCTCTCGAATCGATAAACAAGGATAACAATTAAAGGACGTTATAACGAAGTCGATGATCATGCGAGTTTTTATTTATCGTTTAATTAAATGTTATGGCTTAACTTACGAAAATAAATATTAAAATTTCGTGATTCTATTATATTACTAATTGCATTATATTACAAATTAAATTGAGAAGAGGCGTGGCAAATTGGACAACGGTGAAGAGGCTAACTAAACAAAGGGCGTGGTTAACTTTAGATGGGCGGGAATAAAGTTGAACAGGGGGCGAATCAATTCCGGAAGGGAAGAGGCTAACCTGGAGGGTAGTGGGCCTAATTAAACAAGGAGGTAGCTAACTTTAGACGAAGAGTGGATAGTTTTACTGGGCGTGGCTAACTTTAGGACAGGCGTGTCTAATTTGAACAGGGGCGGGATTATTTGGACAGGGGCGGTCTTAATTTGTAGGAGTGGGGGTAACTTTCTAAGGGTATGACTAACTTTGTAGGAGTGGTTTTAAATTTCTAGGGGCGGTGCTTTCTTTGGAAGGGCGGAGGCAACTTTGCGGAGGGCAGGTCTAATTAGAGAGGTTCACGTGCCCTCGATGCATTCGTCGACACTGTTACATTATATTTGTCATATCCTTTAATAATTTTTTTCTCTCTTTTTCCTTCTTTCTCTTTTCTTGTTCTTGTTTTATTTATTCTATTTTCTTTTTTTCTTCTCTTCATTTTTTTCTTTTACTTGATTTTATCTACTATCCCAAAAACGTTTTTATTCTTATTCTTAATCGTTGCCAATTTCAAATCTCTTTCTCTTTCTCTTTTTGCCCTAATCTCATTCCGACGCCATCCTGTATCTCTATATACTTTACGAGCGTCTAGCATCCCCTTTTACGATCAAACTCCCCTTAAGGCACAGGGAACGAGGGATTCACGTTGTGAATAGGAATGACGTTTTACGCACAACCTAACTATACCCACATGGTGTGTTTGTGTACATGTGGATATGTATATGTCTCTTTCTTTTACTAAGGAACTTTTAGTGATCTAATTTCGTTCATCCCTTCTTTTTTTTCTCCGGAGGGTAAGAGGATAATTTTCTTTTTTTTCTTTTTTGGGTTGAAAAATAATGAGGACATTTTATTCTTCGCCTGCGGAATATCCAACGTCGTATTCTTTCATTGGATTATCTCAAAATTATTATTATTATTATTATTATTATTATTATTATTTTTATTATCATCATTATTATTTTTCTTTTTCTCATATATATACTTATCATAAAATAATGTAGAAATATTACATTGAATAATTTTAATTTTATTAGTGAGCAAAAGAAAAAAGGAAAATAGAATAGAAAAGGAAGGAAAAAGGACAAACGAATAAGTAAATAAAAAAGAATATTGTTTTTTGTAGGATACTAATAAAAAAGCAAATTTCATTTGAAAATTCAGAAAGTGTAGACCATTTATGATATATGATAGTAAAAACTGAAAAGACGAAGAAGGAAATTGCATTTTCCTCATTTCTCTCTCTCTCTCTCTCTCTCTCTCTTTCTCTCTTTGTATTTCTCTATTTCTCACACTTTCTCGCACGTAGCTTCCGAACATGGGGGGATCTCTCAGCAGGGCGTTGAACAATTTCGGAGTATAATTTATGGCGTCCCGGGTTTTCAGTCGCGACAGGGGCTGCCGGCATAAACAATCTTCCTTCTCTTTCTATTTCCCCTACCACTCTCTCTCTCTCTTTCTCTCCCTTTCTCCTCCCTCCTCTCTCTCTCTCTCTCTCTCTTTTACTCTTTCTCTTTCTCTTTATCTCACTCTTCCTTACTTTCTCATATTCCTTTCGCAGCCACCCCTATCGTGTAGCAAGCTTCAAGACTGAGAGAGATAGATAGATAGATAGAGATAGAGAAAGATATATATATATATATATATATATATATATATATATATATATATATATATATAGAGAGAGAGAGAGAGAGAGAGAGAGAGAGAGAGTGAGAGTGAGTGAGAAAGAGAGAGAGAGATCAATACCAAGTGCTATCATATTTTTTCATGTTTCTTTCTTTTCATTCATTAAAATGAAACAAAAAAAAAAGAAAAGGAAAAGAAGCAATAAAAATTAGTAAATAAAAAACGATACCCTACTTTGCACTTTTCTTCTTTCTCTTTAATTTTTTTTTTATCTCTGATATATATATATATATTATATAAGATATATTATTAATATCAATTAATACAATTATATTAATTAACAATTTGTATTGTGATATTAAATATCAAATTTTTTTTTTTTAATTTATATTTATATATATATATATATATTATAATGATATACATATACACATATAAGTTACCTAATCAATAATTTAGATTATAAATTAGACAAGAACGTATCGATTTATATAAATTTTGCCAATCATCCTCATCATTATTATCATCATTATCGTTATCATCATTATCATTGTCATCGATAATTAAATTAAATACTTGTTAATGGAATGAGATTATCAATGTGTCAATGATAAAATGGGTCGCACGATAAGCATTCTTCTCCCCCCCCCTCTCTCTCTCTCTCTCTCTCTTTTTCTTTCTCTAATCGTCGCTTAAATTAAATTCGTAATACAAAGGTCCTAGTTGGAACGAGGTAACTACTTACGCGACACGTTTATTACTAAATACAATTCTAAAAATAAACTCTCTCTCTCCCTCTCTCTCTCTATCTTTTACATTACACATACATACACAAACATAAACTCTCATACGTATATATTATTTAGCAAACAATAATAGTTGAATATTACATGGTACGAAAACGTGAAGATGAAAATAATTTCTTTATGACATACCCGGTAAGAAAATAATATCACTATAATGTTGGGTATAATTAGTTCCTTAAAAAAAAAAAAAAAAAAAAAAAAAAAAAAAAAAAAAAAAAAAAAAAAAAAATATTTGTAAAAATAAGATATTATTAAATTCTTCGAAAATTTATATATATATGTATATATATGTACACAAAAGCTGGAGGATGTATTACCCATATATGGTAATATGTTGAAAATGTTGAATAAGAGTTGATGGGTCCAGAGTTAAGAAGAGAGAAAGAAAGAGCGAGAGAGAGAGAGAGGAGTAATGAATCGCGAGGGGTGGGGGTAAGGCCCATCTTCTGAAAGAGGGCCCTCTCCTCCTTCTTCACCCTCCACCCTCCATCTTCCATCTCAAGTGCATCGTACTACAAAGGACAAAAACCTCGTAAAGGACAATAACCTTGAATAAATCACTCTGAACCAATGGTTGTACTCTTCTCTCTCTCTCACTCTCTCTCTCTCTCTCACTCTCTCTCTCTCTCTCTCTCTCTCTCTCTTTCTCTTTCTCTCTCTCTCTTTTTATTTTCTTGGTTGTTTATCTTAGTTTTTTTTTTTTTTTGGTGGATCTTTTTTGCACTTTTTTCTCACCTTTCTTTGTTGATTTTTTCCTTCTTTTTTTCTTTTCGTTCGAACGAATTATAATCAGAATGAAAAATAATTTTCGAATTTTTATTTACTACTTTGCTACCTTGTTTTTGTTTTCTTTTTTTTTTTTTTTTTAAAAAGTAAACAAAAGAATTTTCAACAGACAAAATTTGTATTCTCTTTATTTCTTTCTTTCCTTTTTTCTTTTTTTTATATTTTAAAAAAATTAATAAAACATTTTCGTTGGATTATTATAAATACAATAATAATAATAATAATAATTACAATTTTAAATGTGTAATTGAAAAATATATTGTCTTTTTATAATATTATTTTATCGAATTTGTATATGAGAAGTATAAAAAAAGAGAAAAGAAAATTTATACTTTCACACATTTACAATTCATTATATGAAACATTTATTTGTACATAATGTATATATATATATATATATATATACATATATGCACATATGCACATTTGTTCATGTACATATATATGTATATATATATATATATATATATATGTATACATAAATATATATATATATATATAAGCTTGTAGGATATCTCTTTGCGGTTCAACCGTCCGAACGTTTAGATTTAACCGCGGCTTAACATACTACCAAGGATAGTTTACATGAGATCTCAACCTTACGGCGAGGTAAACTAGCGGAATTTACTGCGAAACAACCGTAGGATGAACACGTAAAACGATCTAACGTTAGATTAGATAACACGATATTATCTCAAATTTATATTTAATACTCGTCCATCCAAATCGTTCCTTTCCTACTCTACGATTCCTTTCATCTATTCCTACTACCTTCCTACGGCCCTACATCCTTTATTCTAAACCAGCCTTCATGAACTTTTAATCGTCGATTCTAAACGTTCGTTCAACCCCCCTTAATTTTTTTCTTTTTTCTTCCCTTATATACAGATCTATCGATAATCTAAATTTATTAATCATCGTCATTATTATTAATTATTTTAATAATTTTTTTTTATTAATTATTATTTAAACTAATCATTAAAAAAAAAAAAACAAATGTATAGGCGATAAAATATAGACGAGTGAGAGAGAGAGAGAGAGAGAGAGAGAGAGACGCATTAAAATTATTTAACCCCGTCCCTCCCCCATGTCCCTTTCTCTTTACGTTTCTCTTTCTCCCCTCCCTCTTGCCCCCTAATAATGGGGTCTTATTCTTTACCCTCACCCTTCTAACAAGCAAACGAACTAGTTCCGCTCTCATACTCCGATTCGAGTGGCACGTGTGAACGAAGCCTAAAACCGGTCCCACCCACGCCTATCTTCGCTATCGTGCGCTCGTGCGCTCGCGCGCGAACTCGCACATTAGAAAAACGGGCTATTTATCTAAATAAGCTCTGAAGAGATCAACGCGTGTTAGAGGGTTTAAAATGGAGAAAAATAATTAATATTCTAATTTTAACTTTTGTAGTAATGTATGTGTATATATATATATATATACATTTCTGTGTTATTAAACTTTGACACTATTAAGATATTAGGTAAAAAAATTTTTTTCGTTTCTAATTTTCTTTCTTTTTCTCTCTCTCTTTTTTTTTTTTTTTTTTTTTTTTTTTTTTTTTTTTTTTTTATATAGCTAAAATACATTTCATTCTTTCATTCGTCAAATTCGAGATATTGGACGGATAAGGGATTGATAAGATATAGAGATTAGGATCGATATTTATTTATTGAATTGAATTTTGTTGAAATTATTTTTACTTTTTTACTTTTCTTTTTTTTTCTCTCTCTCTCTCATTCGTCAACGAATTTTTTTTTTTTTTATTGGATTATATGGAATCAGAAATTTGGAAATGTTATTTTTCGACTATTTGACATGTCGATTATCGATAGTCGAAGCTTTATTTTCTTTCTCGTTCGTTCTGTCAATTCGTCCTTTGATTTTCGTTTTTATAGAATTGGGAAATTTTGAAAATGTTATTTTTTTACTTATACATATGTATTTTTATATTATTGTATATATTTTTTATTTATACTTCGACGTATTGAATCGAATTGATAGTCGAATATTTTTTCTTTTTTTTTTTTATTTATTTTTTATTTTTTCGAAAATCTATCCTTTTCCAATTAATCCAAATATATATATATATATATATATATATATATATATATATTCAATATTTTTATTTTTTATAAAAATAACATAATATAAAAAATCGAAAATATGAAAACTAAATTTTAATTCGAAATGAAAAATGAATAGAATTTACGTCTTATTAATGGCGCCGATCAACCTCACTCTCTCTCTCTCTCTCTCTATCATCTCGATCTTCTTTTTACTCGGATATAAAAAATTCAATCTCAAGAAGGAGAAGGGTGGAAGTTTCGTCTGAAGGAAAAACGCAATGTCGGCTTCTTACTTGTTTGCCATAAAACGTGAAGAAAAAGGACCAAAAAAAAAAAAAATAAGAGAGAGAAAAAAAAGATTCGATATCACGAGCAAAAGAGAAAGAGAGAGAGAGAGATGGTTCGATCGGTGCTCTCGATAATCGATCCTCCGTGGTCCATTCTCCTGTCAAGCAGCCGCATTCTTGCTCGTTCGGCAACCTTCGAAAACGAAGCCCTTCCACGGGAACGCTTCGGGCCATTTCAGAAGCCTCCTTTATATATATATATATATCTCTCTTTCTCTCTCTATCTCTCTCTATCTCCCTATCTCTCTCTCTCTCTCTCTCTCTCTCTTTCCTTTTTCTCTTCTCACTTTCGTTAAACTCTCTCTCTCTTTCACATACTATACCAAGCCTTTCTCCTTCGCTCAAACGCCGTAGCTACTGCTTTCGGCTTCGTTTGTACAACTTACTGATTTTATCCATTTGTATTTTTGATTGTCCCATTGATATGTTATTTAATTTTATTACTTTTATTTATTTAAAAAAAAAAAATATATATATATATATATAAAAGAGATGGGAAAAAATATATGCATTGTATATGAAGAATAAATCGAATTAAAGATAATTGAATTAATATTAAATAAATATATATATATATATTAATATATATATATATATGATATATATATATTATATATAATATATATATAATATATATAATATATATATAAATATTTATATATGTATAATATATATATATATATAGTATATATAATATATATAATATATATATATATATTATATATATATATTTAATTAATATTCGTTTTTATTTTTACGAATATTTTTTGGTACTATGAGATGTAAGAATTATACAGGGTGTAGTCATTGAACGATTGAATGACATTAAATGAAAATAATTTTTACGAACACGTGCCTTTAAATGACCAGCGTATGTTTAAATAGGAGTAATTTGTTAGTGTTAATGTAGAGTTAAGCTTAGGTACGGTGTTAGCGTATTTGGATACGGATTCGGGAATCGGGGTTCGAATCTCGGCTGGGTATGGTGGGGTTTGTATTGGGGGGTTGACTAAAAAAAAATTATGAAGAGATTAGGTAATGAAGAAAATGTGTAAAAATATGAATAGAAGTTTTGGGGGGTTATATATAATTTGGGGGGTTCTCCACAATATTCTCTCTCTCTTTCTCTCTCATTCATTTAAAATGATGAATGAAAAAATTAAAATATTACCCACATATATTTAAAATATTATTAAATCACGGATATGAAGAATGAATAAACAATCACAACTACACACCTTACAATAATCAAATAAAAATAAATAAATAAAAAAATTAATTTCTAAGAAAAATCATCAATGAAAAATTAAATAAAAAAAATCCATCGTGAAAGAGGTGGGTGTTCTTCCCCTTCTTCTTCTCCTACCATCTTTCTCGGAAGAAATTTTAAGGAAATTTTAGAAGAAACTTCCCTCTTCCCATAATCAACAAGAAAAAAGAAGAAACAAAATAGGAAATCTCCCATTTTAGAAGAAATTACAAGAAAGAAGTATATAATAAATTAAACAGAAAAAAAAGAGGAGATATATCAATGAAAATAGAAGAATTACATAAAAATCTATGGAAAAATAAAATAAAAAAAGAAGAAACACATTTTAAAATAATGTAATAAAAAATCGCGAATAAATTTTTTATAAAAATACAATTAGCCTCATAAAAATATAATATAATTTTTTATAATATATTATTTTTATTTTTATAATATATTACTCTTATAGAATAATATATTTATAATATATTATTCTTATAATATTATATTATAAGAAATATAAAAGTTTTATTCGTACTTTAAATACTCCCAATTATTATTTCGATTTGATCGTTTAAATAAAACATATGGGAGATGAAATTCAAAGCGATTTCGATGAAGTTACGTCTTTCTTTCCTTTTTCTTTCTTTCTTTCTTTCTTTTTTTTTTTTTTTTTTTTTTTTTTTTTTAAAGAACAGAACGCGACAATAGGTAACGGAGATGCTCAGAGAACGCGGATGCACGGTTCGACGATTCGACTCGGCTAAGGCTGATTTATCGTCCGAAAGAGTCTGCCAAATTGGCAGCGTGCGTCCGCCAAGCTCGTTAGTCAGTCGATCGTCGGTCAGGGACCTCCTGCTGGACCAGAATTTTCGATAATTTCGAATTCCCGATACATGAAACTCCGCCATTGTAAATAATTCTCTCTCTATCTCTATCTCGAAATAGACAAATTTTATATAAATTTATTTTCAAATAAATATGCATTATATTACACACACACACACACACACTTATTTCGTATTATCTTTTTTTTTGGATCACATAATTATATATATATATATATATATATATATATATATATATATATATATATATAAAAAGAAAGAAAAAAAGGAAAAAAAAATAGAATTTTGAAAGGAATAAATAAATTTCATTTTTTTTCTTCTTGTTCTCTCTCTTTCTTTCTCTCTTTTTTATTTTTTTTCTTTCTTTTTTTTTCTTTCATAATTTCTTCAAGATATGTTCGGGGATAAAGATAATAACGACTGAAATACAGAAAAGTCTTTGATAGTTAAATAGAGGAACTATTAATGAAAGGCCTAGAAAAATATGTGTTGCATGTACAGTGTGCATCCACATTATTATTTTGTATCACTATACACACACAAACACATACACACACACACACATATTTATATCAACGGTATGTAGTGTCACTGAGGTGACGTAATCGCAAACGTCGGAGTTAAAGCTTCCGCGGCTGCGTGTCCCTATAGATTCGTTTAACGTTAACCGGAAGTTGTAATAATTCCGATGATGGTGTACGCTCCCTCTCATCGAGACGCCCCTGAGTCAATTGCAAGAAGTAAACGAGATCGTTCTAGTGTATGAGAGAAAGAGAGAGAGAGAGAGAGGGAGAGAGAGGTGGGGAGGGGGCAAGGATAAAAAGAGAGAGTCATACTCTTCATTTTTTTAACCCTTTATTACACCATATTAATTTCAACAAGTACACTTATGGGATTTTTTTTTGGTTTCCTTTTTTCTTTTTCTTTTTTTTTTCATTAATTTTATATACATGTATATATAAATTATAATGATAAATTTATGCCAATGCAATGATTGACGTCTCGTTAATAGATTATGTTAATTTAAAAAATTAATTGTCATTAATCGTAGAAAAAAATATTTTCACAATTGAGAGATCACATCTCAATATTATTATTATTATTATTATTATTATTATTATTATTATTATTATTATTATTATTATTATTATTATTATTATTATTATTATTATTATTGTTATTGTTATTGTTATTGTTATTGTTGTTATTATTATTATTATATAAATGGTCGAGATCATTCGTCGACTTGAGTTACAAAGATATATATTCAAACGTCGAAGTAATAGCATTGAAAAAGTATGATCGTTAACTCGTACTTTGGATTCCGCTAATGACTATAATAATTGAAAATATTAATAACTCGTGTAAGTCTAGCGATGTAAAATATGTATATACATACATATATATGTATATATATATATATGGGATATTCATTATTTCACGTCGAACATTTGATTGGACATATTGAATGTGATGGTAACACGATTTTACGAATAACCATAATCGCTTGAAATCTCGTTAACGTCAACGACTAATTTCATGGATGCATGCATGCCATGATGCATCGTGTTATTACCATTATCATTAACATTATCATTAGCTTTATACTGTGTTTTAAAATTTCGTTCGAACGACACGTCATGTCTTTTTCTATTTTGCATATTTCATAATTGATACATACATGTATATATATATATATTTTTTTTTTAATTTTCTATTTTTAATTTGATTTAAAAAAAGAAAGTAAAAAAAAAGGAGAAAGAGGAAGTTATTCGAAAGGGATATGGAAAAAGTTTTCTCGAAGGATGATCCAAAAGTGGGGATTGGATGAACTCTTTCAAAAATGTTTTCTTTTTTTTTTTTCAAAAAGGACATAAAGCAAAGTAATAAGTTTCTTCCTCTTAATTGTCGGGGTTTAATTGTCATTGCAATTTCAAGGTTAAAAAAAAATTGCAATCGTTGCATTTGCAATTTTAGGGGATGCAAAAAAAGTTCAGTTAAAACGAAAAATTTTACGAAGGCCGATCAAATTTTCGATTGACGATTTCCGCGAAAAAAATTGTTTTCTTTGTTTTCGTGTTTGGGTTTTTTTTGTTTTGTTTTGTTTTTTTTTTCTCGAATTGGTAGCGTGATCGAGGAGGGATGGTTTGCGAATTCGCGGGGTAGGTTGCTGAGACGAGAGGATTGGTACGGTGGCGTTATGCTCTTTATTTATTTTTATCTTCTTTTTTTTTTTTCCCCCTTCTCTTCTTTACTTTCACTATAGTTCTGCCCAATCGCAGGAAAATTTCCGTTTCCCCTTTCATTTCTTTCAATCCTTTTTCCTTCGTTTCGACAAACTCCAACAATTTCCTGTAGACCGAAGTAACATCCTCCTTTTTCACAGTACCGTAGCTCAAATCGAATTCCGAGACACTTCGTTTCCTGTACCAACCCCCCCCCCAATTCACTTCCAATTCATCCCCCAATTCACCTCCACCCTCAACCTCCCCCCTCCCCCTCCGCGCTATTGCCCCCCTTCCGTTTTACAAATGAATCCAAGATGAATTTCGTGAAGTGACTTTACCCATACATCAGATAGTAGGAAGAGATCAATCCGATTGACTTCTGATTGAATCGGTAAATTGACAAAACGAAAATGTATAAATTAAAATGAAATTTCAATCGAGTTAACGAGCTCGATGACGAACGTTCATCGAAATCAATCTTTAATATAATATTCGCCAGATTCTAATACGAAATTATTGATAATAATTTAATTGACTTTATAGATTTTAATTGCTCGAGGTAACAATGTTAAAGATTTATTTCGACCTGACTAAGTAGCTAAAGAAAAACGAGATTTGTCTTTTTTTTTGTTTTTGTTTTTGTTTTTTTCAATGGGTCCACGTAGCTTTGAGTTTGTTTGTTTGTTTGTTTGTTTGTTTCTTTTTTTTATTAACGTCAATGACATAACAACGATCATTCAGATCCTCTGCTTGCAATATTTGCACAGCAACAACACCCAAATGGACTTTCGTTCTTTTTTGGGTATCCTCGTAAATAATGAAAAAAAAATTTTGAGCATCTCCAAACGTCATCATAACCATGCCGCGGAACTTGTACGACCTAAAGATGATGATAATAAGAATGAATTATTAAATGAAAATTTGGAAAAAATAAAAAAGATAAAATTGATTGTCAATAGTTCCTGTTTATTTTATGTTACTTGGATATATCAAACGTCGGGCATTATGGAATTCATCATTTTAGGTATATGTACACCTTTAGACACACATATATATATATATATATATATATATATTTATATGTGTCTGCTCTTATTTATTGGGGAACTTCCGATTGCTGGAAATTGCAATAGAACGAGCATGTCTATCACCTGAATGGCACGTTCGACGTGATAA
>NC_060979.1:2867486-2872486 GCF_910589235.1 Vespa crabro
TTATATTTTTTTTCCCAGCAACATGAAGTGTATATATATATATATATATATATAGTTGATATGTAGAGAGAAAGAGAGGGAGAGAGAGAAATGCAACGACCTATGCATCGATGTGCATCCAAGAACGATGTATCACGCCTTTACAAGGAGGCATAACGTGCCATGGCGGTCTAGTAATTATCTCGTAGATATGAAATCGTGACTGTACGTGCGGTGTTTAAATCAGATATGTAGAAAGTAATTTTTTTTTCCCTTTTCTTTTCTCTTTTCTTTTTTCTTTTTTTGAAACTTCCTACCTTTACTTCTTTTTTTTTTTGAGTTTTACTTTTTGTTTATAACAGAT
Source organism: Vespa crabro (assembly GCF_910589235.1). Classification (NCBI taxonomy): domain Eukaryota; kingdom Metazoa; phylum Arthropoda; class Insecta; order Hymenoptera; family Vespidae; genus Vespa; species Vespa crabro. Next base: position 2,867,830 of record NC_060979.1, read on the forward strand.
CCATCATATTTTTCAGGGAAACTATTATATCTCTGAAGGTACACACACACATATGTATTATTATAAAGTAATCAAATGATATATATATATATATAAAAAAAAAAAAAAAAAAAAAAAGAAAAAATTTAGTAACAACAGAGACAATTCTTTCTTGGATATATTAAATCCAAGGGTTCTCTAATCGCGATGTTACGTACCTGAAATCATTGAATTATAAAAAATAATCTGAAAATCTTGCGAAAGGATAAAATAGTAACTTGATGAGGAAAGAAATTCTATATGAAATCATTTTTTTTTTTTTTTTGTTTCAATTCATTAAACAATCTCGATTGATTAAGGATATAAATATATCCCTGAAATCGATGATGATCGTAGAGGATCTTTAAAATATCATCCGTCGATCAGATAATCTTGTTTCTGAAACGGTAGCTTTCTGCCGATCTAAAGAAAATTAATCTAAAGAAATATGTATGACTGTTAACACAGCTGTTGCATTGCTCTGTTCTGCTCCTGTGTACAACCAGTATGTATAACAACAATAATAAAAGACAGTATTAGCAGGCGGCTTATCGGTAATGATTTATCGATATTGCGCAACTGGGCTTCCCCTCAATACCCCTCAGGCTCTATCAATTCCTTCGGGCTTCTCAACATACCCCCCAAGCCACTAACCTCCCACCCCCTTACAAGCGTTATATTTTCTTCTTCCTTTTATCTGTCGTTACGAGAACCACGGAGAAAAGGTTGGGTCTACCGTGAAGACTTGATTTATGTTGGTGTTAACCGTAGCAAACTGTGGAAATTAATCGTGTTTCTATGATCTAAGAGTGGAGAATTTAACGAAACGATTATGGTATTATATATATATATATATACATACATACATACACCTTATTTCTTTTCTTGATAACCTGGATGAAAATTAATATTGCAATTTTTCCCGTCTCTTTCTTCTTCTTCTTCTTTTCTTTTTGCAAGGGAGGGCAAGGGAGAAAATAAAATATTTCCTACTAATCGCAAGTGGTTCATAAACGGAGATCGTCGCGATCGTATTGCCTGCAGTACCAGATAATCTAACCTTAATGAGAGGTTAGGTTAGTTCGTGATTGCAATTAAATTCGTAAGAATTTTTATTGATTTTGATTGTTCGAAATTCATTCGCGCTTTTTCATCCTCTTTAACCATACCATATACACGAGTTTTCATCGAATCGTTTATTTATATCGTGATCGAGATTTGCGATTGAATCGTCGTGATCGTGACTAACCTTGAAAACGTTAATCGAGATATCGTAACCGTGCTTGCGGTTAACTTTATGAATGAATTGTCGCATTCATTCTTATTTCTTTCTTTCTTTCCTTTTTTTTTTTTTTTCTTCTTTTATTTGATAGGAATGACTTCGTCGTAATTGTATTGCCTAAGGATGTTGTTATTGAATTTTGATTAAATCACGATTGAGAGATCACGATTGAATTGTCGTAACCTTGGTTGTCTTTTTGGATGTCCTTGAAATTGCGAATGTTATCGTTACCGCGTTTTTTAGGACGAACGAATTGTGATTCGGTTATCAATATCAACATCATCATCATCAGGTTACATCCGAATTGTAATCATTATTTGCTAAGTTACAATTGAATTTCATGAACGTCGAAGGAGTTGTTTAATTAAAAGAACGTATTTTATCAGGCCGTTATCAAAAAAAAAAAATAAAATAAAATAAAAAGGTAATTTTTAAACCTTCGTACATATCGATAAATTCTTTCGCAGTTTTTTTTTTTAAACCAAGCAGCGATTATTCAAAATCAAGATCGTTGAATTAAAAATTGCTATCAACATAGACGAGTTTAAAATTAAGATTCAAAAGTCGTCGATGCGATAACCATCAGAAACTTACTATGGTTTTACATTTGACAAACTATAATTTGATATTACGTATAAGGAAATTGTCGTTAATGTCCAATTTTCCTTTTCTTCTTCTTTTCTCCATGACACGATATACCAAAATCAATAGAGCGAATCAATTTATTCCGCGTTGCTCGATGTTTATTAGCACTTTCTGTGTTTATTCGACCGGCAAAATGATAGACGAAAGGGAATAATAAAGAGGGTGAAAGCAATACATATCGAAACGGGATAGATAAGAAATGAGAGAGTGTGTCAGTGGTGTTGAAAAAATTTATATACACATACCTACACACACACACACACACATACACGCGCATACACATATATATGTATTCATCATTTAAATTGAAAAATGAAGATTGAAAAATTCGAATGAGAAAGTATTTGTACTTTTGTAAATATAAGTACTACGATGAAGTTGAAATACTATAACTTAAGACGATTTGATTCCTTAATTTGAGACTTTAATTTCATATCATTATAATAAAGTTTACATATATGTATATATGTATGTATGTATGTATGTATGTATACCATAAATCCAACGTGGTCACACATATGTGAATTCATATTTACACGTTGTACAATTTCTACAATGGCTTGGCTCTTGTATTTGCAGTTGTGCATGCACGTGGAATGCAAACAAGGAACACTGTGTCGTTAATTATCTAACACGAACAATATCCATAGTTCAAACATACATAGGTATGGTATAGTTTAGTCGCTGAGTTAACGAGTGAACATTTCCTCTTTTTTTTTTTTTTTTTTTCTTTCTTTCTTTTATTTATTTATTTATTTCTTTTTTTCCCCTCTTATAATAATCCGCACACGATTTATATTTAATTAAATTATTATTTAATTAATTTATATTTAATTAAAAAGAAAAAGAAAAAAAAAAGAAAAGAAAAGAAAATGAAAGAAAGAAAGAAAGATCGTCGACATTAATTAGACGACAATAATTTTTAATTTATAATAATTTTTAAACACAATTGTCCTTTCTTCTTTTTTTCCTTCTTCTTCTTCATCTTTTTTCTTTCTTTTTTATTAATGAAAAAAAACTTGAGATCATCATGAAATTCGTCCTGTCCATCCAAATATCTTTTTTTTCTTTTTTTTTTTTTTTTTTTTTTCCAAAAATGAAAATAAATCAATAATAATGACATTTTTTTGTTTGTCCTTTAAATTGGTAAAAAAAAAAAAAAGAAAAAGCCAAAAATAAAAACCAAAAAAAAAAAAAAAAAGAAGAAGAAGAAGCACAGAATAGATCAAACTGTGACGTAAAATATTTTAACGATGTAACAATGTAAGAACATCGTTAGGCGTAATATAAATTAGATTAGAATCAATGTTGGTGTAAGAGTTTCTTAATGTCAGCTATGATGCCGTTATCCGTGGTCCGTTTATTCGGTTTATTCTAACAAGAGTGAGTACATGGTATAGTATTGGAGAACAGTCGTGAAGATGTTGTTTGTTCGCCGATCGGAAAGAAGAAACTAAAATAAACACGTACGGAACGGTAACGGTGAAATTTTTCTTTCGACCTCTCTCTCTCTCTCTCTCTCTCTCTCTCTCTCTCTCTCTCTCTCTCTCTTTCTCTCTCTCTCTCTCTCACCTTCCCCCTATACCTCTCTTTCTCTCTTTATCTCTCTTTGCTATGCGTTTGCTAAAAACGGAACACATCGTTCGGATAGAAAAGAGTCGATCGAGTGAAAATAGTACAAGTGAGTTAGGCTAAACGTTGTTTGGTTTAATATAATACATACTCTATCAGCCATTAACATGATTAATTATAACAGGATATTATTTTAATCATATCGTTTATTATTTTCGATCTCGATTATGTTTTTGAGGATTGTGTGTAGGAGATCGTCTAGAAAGAAAAAAAGAAAAAAAAAAAAAAAAAAGAAAAATAAATGGACTGGCTTTTTTTTTTTCAGGCCAATCAATAAATATAGTCAAATTTTAATAACGAGTATTAATTTTGATAAATACGTAATATCATTGACGAGATTTTGATATCATCGAATTTTAATATCTAATGAAAATTTTGAACGTCTAACGATCTAATACAAAATGAATGGAGTAAAATTTCAAGGTCAATTTCATCGTTTGAATTTTATTTCACAGTCTAAGCTTTAACGTTCGAAGGACTCAAGTGATAAGTATAAGTTATTGAATTGTTTTATTAATGATTTATAAAAGTTATTCGATCGAATTAGAAAAGAATAATGTTCGAGGTTTTACATGTTATGTCAATTGACACAAATTTCAACTCAGTTCCAATCTCTTCCATGATCCAATTCAATCGGTAATTATCATCCGATCATAAAATCTATTAGTAAATCCAATTAAAATTCAAAGGTTTAATCGAAGATTTAATCTAATCTAAAGCCAATCGTAAGCCTATAGTCATCTCCATTCCATCCTACCCCCCACCCCCCCCCCCACCCCTCAATACCAAATTTTAATGTGAACATAACTATATAATAATTTCAGTAACAACTCGGGAATATTTAAGTCAATCAAATCCCCATTGTCGGTTCTAAGTTCAACAAGTCAATAATAATTAATCATAATCTTATCATAATCCGCGAGTGGTCAGAATTCAAACGTTTTTACATCCGAAATTATAATCTAATCGTAATCAAGCCTTAAAGATAATACAATTCTAAATATCAAAGGCATAGATTAAATCAGTAATTTAAGAAGAAACTTTGATAACAGTTACGAACAAAATCTCAACGATAATTTA